>NC_056741.1:1977963117-1977965617 GCF_019279795.1 Protopterus annectens | reverse complement strand
TTCAATAACTGTGTTGTGTCAATGTTAAAGCTCGGCACAAATTTGTCACCCTTATTAAACAACTTAAAATGGGATTCATTAAGCACAAGATCAGTATAATTGTATATAATAAATCCCATTTCCTTAGTTATACTGTGCTTCATCCCCTCAACTGGGACTGTAATCACATTGTTGACTTCTATGTTGAAACTACTGTCACCCCCATCAAGACTAAACATCTCATGGGACAAATTTTCTAAAGTGTTAGCCTCCATAAATTCAAGAATGTCAGAACCTACCGGTGCAGAGACACACCCATCCTCTGCAACATGTTCACTCTCAAAGCACAAAAAATTGTACACATTTTCATTGGTCAACCCAAGATTAATGACCCTATCTTTATAACTAGATAATGGTGTAGATTTTGTAGTGGTATTATCATAGTCACTGACCCCCACCTTAACACAGTCGTCATAAACAACATGATCATGAACACTGCCAGAAACAAACAAAACATCGTCAGAAATGCATGTTGGTAAAGGTACTGTAATGGTGTTGTCATGATCACTGACTCCCCCCCCATAATACAATCGTCATAAACAGAATGATCATTAACACTGTCAGGAACAAACAAAACTTCAATATCATTGCACACTTCAAAATCAACAATAAAGTCAGAGGTGGAAAATTCTAATGGTAATTCATCCCCCACCTCCTGGGACTCGATTGATGAAATTGGCCATAGTGCTGCCCCTTGTTCTGTAGTCTTTCGGACCTCCGAGGCATCACTAGCTCCTCTAAAAAAGTATCTTGGTCCTGACAGTCATCACTACAATCTCTGTTTGAACTACTAGAGTCAACCCTAGTATATGTCCCGATTTGAAAACCGGTTGCGTTACGCCCTGGTGGATATGCTACCACGTTTTTGTAATCAATACAGTCTCTAGCCAACTTCTTGTTTTTAACAATTGTATTCTTTTTGACAAAACCTTCAACATTTTTAATGACTTTTTCAAAATGGTTCTTATGTTGAAAAAACATTAAATCATTAGTGATACTCGAGTCAAGCCTAACAATTTCTTCACGAAGCTGCTTTAGTTTGGTATCATTATTGCGTAAAATCACATCAAGCAGTTCCATACCTGTTCTCTGATATAATTTAATTAATTCCTTGTAGGCCTCCGACCCAGGGTCGACCCCCGTAGGCAATTTCCAAATGCGTAGACCCTTCGGTACTTGCTTCAAGTCTTTTTAGACAGGAACAAACTATCTAGTTGAACCGCTCTGTATTTGGTACACAATTTCTCGTATTTGAAGATTTGTTCTCTAAGCGTGAGAACAGGTTGATGGCCATCGCCCCTCTGATCACTCGTGGACGAATCAAGTTGCACGCTTAACTCAGGAGCCTCGAACCAGGAAACAAGGTTGCGTTGCTGGGTAGTGTAGTTCATTGAACCCAATGAGGCAGCCACAGCAGGATTCGAAGCACCAGTTCCAGGTTGTTTCCTCCCAATGACACCACTGTAAGTAGCGGTTGGATTCACCCTTTGCCCTGGTGTGATGTCGTTTGGTGAGTGCATAGTGTATAGTTCTACTTGTGTCTCCGTAGGACTATTGACCGGAGTGTCTTCGTTACTAACCCTCTCCTGTTCATACACACGAACCAACTTGCCCAATACTGCTGTAAGCTGTTTGAGAATACCTTCCATGTTCTGGTCTCACCAGGCCAACGCCACAAACACCAAGTCAACCAACTGTAAAATTCAGTTCAAACACCGACTCCAATACAGGAATCCACTTTAAAAAGAGAAAAACAAAGTCGACCACAGTCTAAGCGGAGTAGACAATAAGGCACAGTCCAGGAACTCAATGCAGATAAATAAGGAAACTGTTTATTCCAAACAAGCACACCGACTGAGCGCTTTCACCAGATAAACTGGTTTCATCAGAGTCATACAAAACACACCCAGCAAGATCTTCTTAAATACTCATTGAGATTATAATTAATCAATCAATCAATTAACGAACATTCATAAAAAGGTGTTCAGAATTATAATTATAAAACTCTTAAAATACTAAATGTTTTAAATGTTTTGATACCATGTAGTAAAACCAAATGTAAACATTTAGCCTAGTTTCTTCCTCACACTGTCTACGAAAATTCTACAAAAAAATTAATGTAAACATAGAATTGCAACAACCTACTATAAAAAACACTAATAATAAAGTTAAACAGCTTGCTCCCAAAAGTACATATAAACATACTCTATGATGAATATTAATAACCTAACACAATATTGAATGAAAAACAACTATGATAACACAGTCAAGTGAAGAACTTAAATGAAATTAGCCCTATATTTCAATAAAGGTTTCAAAGAAATACTTTCATTGATCCCCGGAAATTTTGTGGCATTCAATCTAATCTGCCACTCCATTTCACGAAGGGCTACTAAATTGTTGACATCACCATAATAACTTGATTTTGTCCTGTCAACTATAAAAAAAATTTAAATTAAAA
>NC_056741.1:1977785172-1977901702 GCF_019279795.1 Protopterus annectens | reverse complement strand
AGCCAAAAGTGTTCTCTGCAGCACCCAGAGTGTGCCCAGAATTGACCCCCCCTGTAATTAATATGGAGTTACATGTATCGGTAACGTATCTAAATATGACTGTAAGTTACTTTTTATGACACCCATTGCACCTACTATTATTGGCACCATCTGTGTAGTGTCCTTCCAGATTGGTCTCCTTTTTTCTGTAAGTCCTGGTATTTTATGACTTTATGTCTCTCTGTATATTAGACACTGTAATCAATGGGTGTAGCAATTTCAGTGATCAGTGCTACTTTTGTCTTCTTTTCATGGACTACTATGTCTTGTTTTCTCGCATCTGTTTTTTTTTTTTTTTTGAACTGTTGGTAATGGGTGATCCCATGTGATATAAACTTCATCATTCTCTATAATACTTATTGGTTGATGTTTCCAATGCTTCTTAGCTACTTCAGTAATGTAATGTGTGCACAATCCCCAATGCAACTGTCTTGTCACATTATGATGCCTTTCAGTATACAGGCCCTCTGCCATTAGTGCATCACACCCAGCAACAAGTTGTGCTACTGATGTTCTTCATGTCTCACTGTTGCAGTCGTCACCTGTGGGTTATCCCTGCTGTGGTAGCCCTCGGCCGGCCCGAATACCAGAGTCATTGTTTTTTTTACTTGTGCTGCTGTTGCTTGCTGCTTGATATCAGGTCGTCAGTGCTATAAAGGAAGGCAACCGATGCCATTACATCAGTCTTTCTTGCCGTGGAGCCCATAGCAGAAGCAGTTCGTAAGTGTGCCGGTTGATCACTACCAGAGTTTGAATTACAGCTGAAAACATCTAAAGCTAAGTACCCCGTTGGGGATCCTTTTTTCTTTCACTAACCGATGTTTGAAAAAGTTAACATTTGCCTCGCCTGTGGAAAGCAAATAGCACACCTAGACTTCCATTCATACTGCGTCACTTGTTTAGGCCCAGAACACAACGTCCCCTGCTGTCACTTTTGTGCTTTGTTCAATGCCAGAACTATCCGTTGTCAGGCCCTTATTGTAGCTAGATATTTTCGCTTACAGTCCTCTAACTGTGATATGGCTTCAGTAACCCATCTGATAGCAGATCTTCCAAAAAAAGTAAAGATAAAGGCAGAGACAGACTGCACAGGTTCAAACCTGCCGATGACACTCCCGCTAAGCTAGTCGTCAGTTCTCAGGTCCCTAGTGAGGCGCTTTTACAACCCCTGATGCCCGTTTCTGTCGATTCGCAGGCTGCTACTGAGACCTTTCCGGAGTCCGGTGTGCCACAAAACTTTTCTTCGACTAAGGATCCTGGGGTCGTCTCTACCTTGGATGGGTCCAGAGCCATTGAGCAGGCTCTGGCTTCCGAGGAAGTCCTTCGCACTACCGATTCTCGACACAAACCAATGTTTTCTTTCGCATCTACCATTCTTTCAAAAACGACAGAGTTTCTTAGGCCCAGGGTAAGAACCACACCCAAGAAACCAACGACCCAATCTCAGGCACCTGCTTCCTTGCCTCAATCCAAATGCTTAAAATGGTGGAAGAACATATCATGCTGATCATTATGGGAAGCCAAGATACCGCTTCCAAAAGAAAAAGAGATCTGTCCCCTGTAGTTTTGTCTGAACAGAAGTCCGATGACTCTGATGCATCTGAATATGAAGACATGCAACCCCTTTCTGCTTATGAGAATTCTGATGCAGAGGATTCCATTCCTTCAGCCTCTCCCCCAGAGAATTTTTCCTTTGGGGAAACCCTTCATACCTTAAGGGAGCATTTCCAAGGGAAAGTGAGGACTACCCTCAGTCTAAAAAGAGACTCAGGGAATTCTTACATCTTCCACAGCACAGACCATTGGCCATCCCCCCAGTCCTGGATGTTGTGGAGGATGTTTTCCTGAAATCCAGCTTGACTCCTGACACCCCCCCCCCCTGCATCCCGAAAACCAGACAAGGTACTACAGAGTCCCAGACTCTCACAAATTTATTTTTAAAAAATCCTACTGCTGACCCTGAGGTAATTTCTCAATGGCCTAAAGGAATTAAAGCAACCTCTGCTAAGAATCCCATCCCCCTCAGATAGGGATTCACAAGCACTAGACAGATGGGGTAAAAAAATGTACACCACAGCTACTCTTGCTTTGAGTGCACTCAATTCAGTTCCATATGCTAAAATTTCAGCAGCATACTTTGGAACTTCTCAAACAAAAAGTGTCTTCCTTTCCTGCTTGTGCAGAATCTAATGTTTTACAAGAGTTAATGCATTCTACAAGTCAAGTAACTAAACATACCTTGCACTGTGGTTTAGACGCCCTAGAAGCTTCTTGCAGGGTAGCAGTCACTAGATCTGTCCTTAGAAGGCATAAGGCTTAAGGAACAGCCCTTGCCAGGCCATGTTAAATCTAAATTAGTGGATGCCCCCTTGCACAAAGACAACTTAATTGGCACTAAGGCAGAAGAGGTCTTAAAAAGATGGAAGAAAAAGCAAAATATATGCAGACAGTTAAGGATTTCTTACAGGTCCAGCCACCTAGGTTCAGCAGGCATTGTCCCACTAAGCACTGGTCCTTTCCTGCTCCTACCAGGTCAGTTCAGCCCAGACCATGGGGAACCAGACCCCCCATCCCCAGACAGCAGCCACAGGGAATGCAGAGATCCAAGCAGTGGACTACCTCCACTTCAAAACCAGGAAGTTCTAAGCCACCCCCTTATGGTAAGAACTCACAATGACTCTCCTTCCCCACCCCCTCCCTCTGCCCACCGTCACTTAAAGGGATCCCAGATCTACCTCCAAAGCATTGGGCAGAAGCGCAAAGCAAGTCCTTTCCCTTCTCTCTATGAGGGCAGAAGAGCACGTTCCTGCAGAACAGAAAGGCCAAGGTTTCTACTCCAGACTTTTTCTGGTATCCAGAAAAGAGTGCACCCGGTGCCCCATCTTCAATCTATCCATTCTAAACACCTTCCTGGTGATCCCAAAATGAAAAATGCTCACCCTCCAGCAGTTGCTACCCATGCTGTCCAAGGATGCTTGGCTAGCCACCCTAGACCTAAAAGAGGACTACCTCCACATTCCTATCAGGGAATCATGCATGAAATATCTCCGTTTCAGACCAGGATCTCAGCACTTTCAGTTCTCTGCACTTCCGTTTGGCTTATCTACTGCTCCCAGAGTTTTCATAAAATGTCTGGCTCTGGCCATTGCCTTTTGCAGACAAAGGAATGTCCAGATTTACACATACTTAGACAACTGCCTGATTCAGGCAGGCAGCCAGGAAAAGCTGCTCAAGCACCTGGCATTTGTAAAATCCTTACTAACCTCCCTAGGGTACACAATCAACGAAAAGAAATCCAAACAGGTACCCACCCAAAGAATTATATTCCTGGGAGCAAGCCTGGACACAGCTTCCCAGATGGCATTCCTTACACCAGAAAAGCAAACTTTACTGACAGCCTAGTTCTCTCAACTAGCCACCAGACCCCAGCTATCTACAAAGAAAATCCTGCAAGCTCTGGGGTTCATGGCATCTTGCATTCTACTCATTCCATATGCCAGACTGCATATGAGGAAACTTCAGTGGTACCTAAAAAGCCTTTGGTGTCAACACTCTCAAGTCCTGCAGATTCTCATACCTATAATACCCTGCCTCAGAAAAGATTTTCTTTGGTGGGCAACAGCATGATCCCACAACAAGGGACTACCTATCCCACCACCCCCCACCGCCCAGACCCTCATCACAGATGCATCAGACTATGCATGGGATGCACACCTGGGTGGCAGGTGCATACAGGGCCAATGCAGCCCACAGCAAATCCATCTGCACATCAACCAAAAAGAAATGATAGCTGTCCAGCACGCCTTGACAGCGTTCAAGTCCTTCTCTCCCCAGGGGCTTTGCTGATCAAAACAGACAACACCACTGTGATGTGGTAAATCAATAAGCAGGGAGGGACTCATTCCTACCCTCTATGCAGGTTTGCCATGACCCTTTGGGACACAGGCTCTGCCATGCAACTCCCCTTGTTAGCACAATTCTACCAGGTTCTCTCAACTATCTGGCAGACCACTTAAGCAGAAATCTTCTGGACCCACATGACTGGCAGCTCGACAGAAGAACCTTCACCCTAATAACTCAGAAATGGGGCATCCCGAAGGTCAACCTCTTTGCCTCCCACAACAACCATTAGCTCAGCAAGTTCTGCACCAGGGAGCATCACTGCATGGCTTGGAAATGGATGCCCTTTCCTTCCCCTGGGTCAATCTATTGGTTTGTGCCTTTCCTCCACTACCTCTCATCCCCAGGGTACTGCTCAAAATGAAGGAGGAAAAACCAAACACAATTCTTATAGCACCAGACTGGCCTCGCCAGCATTGGTACCCCTTGCTGCGCAGCCTGTCCCCACTGGCACCATGGCATCTTCCTCAGATTCCAGACCTCCTGACCCAGAGTGATGGGGAATTCATGCATCCCCAATTGCAGGCACTCAGTTTGGCAGCATGGCTTATTCCCTAATACCCTATCAATCTATCAACCTCAGTAAACAGGTTCTAGATGTTTTACGTGAGGCCAGACACCCTAGCACTAGAAAGTCTTATGTGGACAAATGGAAAAGGTTCTGCACCTGGATTCAGGCTAGGGGAGCCAATACGGCACAGCCCACCCTCCTTAGCTGACCTGCTACACAGTGGCCTCTCTTTATTCTCTATTAAAATTCATGCCTCTGCTATCTCTGCTCATTTTCCCACTGAGCAGCCCCTTTTCTCACACTCTCTGATCACTCACTTCCTAAGAGGGGCTAGCAACTTGAGCCCACCCTGAAGAGCACCAACCTCAGCTTGGGACCTTAACTTTGAGTTGGAAATACTCATCCTGCCCCCTTCAAACCAGCCTCTTCAGCAGAGCTAACATTTCTCTCCTGGAAGACAGCTTTCCTTCTGGCCATCTCTTTAGCCAGAAGGGTCTCTGAGCTGCAAGCACTCATGGCTGTGGAACCCTTCATCATCTTCCATGCTAACAGGGTATCCCTCAGGACTAACCTATCCTTCATGCCCAAGATGGTGTCCAATGTGGCTCTCAACCAGTCTAGCCCACCTTTTTCCCTAACCCACAGAACAAGGGGAAAGGATCCTGCACTCTCCAAATGTGCACAGACAGCTCAGATTCTATCTAGACAGGACTAAATCCTTCAGAAAGTCTGATCAATTGCTGGTTAGTTTTGCTGCAGGGGCAGAGGTCAAAGCCATCTCCAAACAAATAATTTCCAAGTGGATAGCACATTGCAGCCATTTCTGCTACAAACAACATGGAAAGTGTACCCCCAAGGGGGTCAGGACTCACTCCACCAGAGCAGCCTCCACCTCTGCAGCTTTCCTCAGAGGAGTCCCCACCAGCGACATCCTGGAGGCTGCCACCTGAACATCTGTTTACACCTTTACCAAGCATTGCCACCTGCCTATCTTCTCCAAATCCAGGACAGGGTTTGCCTCTGCAGTCTTGCAGGGCATCGTAGCCATCCCCTAGTTTCTTTGACTGCCTCCACCCATTTCCTTAGCTTTGGGAATCAATCCAAATGTAATGACTGCAACAGTGAAACATGAAGAACATAGTACAGTTGTGTACACTTACCATAAATGTAGATGTTGAAGTGTATTCACTGTTGCAGTCCTGGTTTCCTTCCCTCCTTCTTCTTTTCTTCTCTTCCCTTACAAGGGACATATTGCAGTTTGCTTTCTACTGGTGGGGTTCTTCCACCAGAACCTGCCTCCCACTTGGGGCTCCTAATAGGTTAGGGCAAGAAAAACTGATGTAATGGTGTCAACTGCCTTACTTTTATACCACTGATGACCTGAAGTCAGTCCTGAAATGACAGCAACCAATGCAGAAACACTACGCCTCTGGTATTCAGGTTGGCCGAGCGCTACCCTGGCTGGGATAACCCAAATGTAATGACTGCAACAGTGAATACACAAGAACATCTACATTTATGGTTCATAGGTTCATACTAGGCTATCTTCCCAAGGGCATTTATAAGCCTAGCCCAGAGTTTTGTGGCTTTCGCCACCCCTTTAGTTTGGAGGATACTATGCCCATTATTTTGCTGTGCCTCTGTTAAGCAGTGACACTGAGATAATCCATGGGGTATATCTGCGATCTCCCATCCATTGATCAAAATTTCTCTTGAACAAAGCCAGCGAGGTGCTCTGCCTCACATGTACTGGGATTTTGTTCCACAGCATAGGGAGTCTCTGGGTGATGAATCTGTCCCTCCAGCACGTCCTATTAATAACCGTGTCTAGGTTTAAGTCTCCCGCCCTTGTAGTTCTGAGGGATCTAGATTTTTTGAGGTGAAGCATGTTCATCAATTCTGGGTTGGACATGGCCTTGTGTGTCAGGCACAGGTCACCTCTGAGCAGACGGTAGGCGACTGAATAGAGCTGAAGTACACAACTGTACTTTCTAGGTTCAGCAGGAATTTTCTCTCAAAAAACTGGCCCTTTCCTTCACTTAGCAGACAGAGTCAAGGTAAG
Organism: Protopterus annectens; assembly: GCF_019279795.1. Lineage (NCBI taxonomy): Eukaryota > Metazoa > Chordata > Ceratodontiformes > Protopteridae > Protopterus > Protopterus annectens. Next base: position 1,977,895,190 of record NC_056741.1, on the reverse strand, counting down.
CCCCTCAAGGACATACCACCCAGACTCCTGTCCCCGGGACAGCAGAGAATCAAACAGTGGACCAGTTCCACTCCAAAGGCAGGGAGTTCTAAGCCATCCCTCTATGGCAAAAACTCTCAATGACTCCCTCTCCCTCCTCTGCCCTCTTTTCACTCACCAAAAACTAGGAGGAAGGCTCTCCCTCTGCAAAGAAAATTGGCTTTCTGTAACAAAGGACCAATGGGTCTTAAAGATCATTTTTCAGGGATACAAATTCTCCTTCAACAAACTCCCAATTCCAAGTGGGTATCCAGACTTGCCTCGAAATCATTGAGCAGAGGCACTGAAACAAGTCCAAACTCTCATATCCCAAGGGGCAGTAGAATATGTCCCCTCAGATCAAACAGGCAAAGGCTTTTATTCCAGACTATTCCTTGTTCCCAGAAAAGAGGGCATTTGGCACCCCATCCTGGATCTATCCATTCTGGACACATTCGCGGTGGAGCCCAAATTCAAAATGCTAACTTTGCAGCAGCTGCTGGCTATGCTGACAAAAAATGCCTGGTTAGTTACCCTAGATCTAAAAGATGCCTACCCTCCACATCCCCATAAGGGAATCCTGCAAGAAATTCCTTCACTTCAAAGCAGACTCACAACACTTTCAGTTCTCTTCGCTACCCTTTGGCTTATCTACTGCTCCCAGAGTATTCACCAAATGATTAGTCCAGGTCATAGCCTTTTTCAGACAGAAAAATATACAAATTTACCCTTATCTGGATGACTGCCTCATTCAGGCAGATTGCGAAAAAAGCTCCTCAAGGACCTCCTCTTTGTCAAAATCCCCCCAACATTCTTAGGGTACACCATCAACGAGAAAAAATCAAGGCAAACGCCCTCCAGGAAGATCATTTTCTTGGCAGCACTGCTGGACACAGCATCCCAAATGGCCTTCCTATCTCCAGAAAAGCAGAGCTTCCTGCCCCTCTATTTTACCCAGCTGGCTTCCAGAAGTCACCTCACTGTGAGGATGTTCCTGCAAGCCTTAGGGTACATGGCATCTTGCATCCTTTTAATTCCTCTGGACAGGCTTCACATGAGAAAACCTCAGTGGTACCTAAGGAACCTTTGGTGTCAGCACTGTCAACCTCTAGGGATATCTCTCCCTCTGATCCCCTGTATAAGGGCTGAGTTTCTCTGGTAGGCAGGCGCCTGTGCCAGGAACAAGGGCCTTTCTTTCACCTTCCGCCCAACCTGGCAGACCATTACCACAGACGCCTCAGACATAGCTTGGGGCACTCATCTGGAAGGCAAGTGTACCCAAGGTCTTTGGGATGCCCAGCACGTTTCCTTACACATCAACCAGAAGGAAATGATGGCAGTACAAAAGGCTCTGACATCCTTCAAACCCCATCTCAAGCCAGGGGATGTTCATCGTGTAATACTGCTGCAGTCATCACACTTGGGTTATCCTGCCGTCAGGCGGTCCCGCAGTCGGCCGAATCCCAAAGTCATGGTCCGGCATCAGTTGTCGTCGCTTCTTCCCTGACGTCAGTGCAACAGGGGTATAAAAGAGGCAGCCAACACCATTTTCTTCAGTCTTTCTTGCCGCGCGGTGCCCGAAGCAGAAGTAGTTCGCAAGTGCCAGTCGGCCAGCTCCTGAGATTTTCAAATCGAATTTCAGCCCGAGATCTTCTCTAAAGCTAAGTACCCCATTGGGGAAACTTTTCGTGCCTCAGACCGATGTCAGACAAAGTTAATAATTGCATTTCTTGTGGGAAGCAAATACCTCATAAGGATTTTCATTCTTATTGTATTCCTTGCCTAGGCCCTGACCACGACGTCTCTGGTTGTCGGTTTTGTGCTAGGTTCAACAAACGTACAATCAAGTGTCGGGCAGATTTCGCCCGACATTATTTTGGCAGAAAATTTAATTATAGCATGTCGTCAGAGCAACCGACATCAGCAATGATTAAAAAACGCAAGGATAAGGACAGGCAACCAAGGCCAAGACCAGATACCAAGGCCTCAGCAAGGCCTGCTGCTGGTTCTCTGGTTTTCAGCAAGGCGCCTACGCAGCCCCTGACTACCGCAGATTTAGAAATTCTGACGGCCTCCCAGACTGAATCAGCAGGGCCTCAGGAGCTGGTTCCATCTCACCCCTCAGACGCCAACCCTGACGGTGATCCGGAGATTTTGGACAGGCCTTCGGTTTCTGAAGGTGTCTTCAAACCGACAACTATCTCTATTAAGTCTTATGCCAAACTTAAAGCCCCCTTAAAAGTTAGGAAACCGGGTCCACAGTCCCCCCCACAGGCCCCTATGCCTAAAAAACAGATGCTTAAGATGGCTGAGGATTTAATTACCCTTATCAGGGGTTCACAACCCCCTCCTGACAAAAGGCCTAGACTGGAGAAAGATTATCCTTCCTCTGACCAAGCATCCATTTCCTCAGCTAACTCTGAGGACCAGGATTATTCCTTCCCTCCTTATGAAGACTCAGATGCTGAAGAGTCCATTCCTTCTGTCTCCCCCCCGAAGACTACTCTTTTGGGGAAACTTTACACACCATGAGGGAACACTTCCACTGGGAAGGCCAAGATTACTCTGACTCTAAGAAAAGACTCCGTGAGTTTCTTCTTCTCCCACAGCATAGACCCCTTGCAATTCCTCCAGTTTTAGACATTTTGGATGATGTTTACACCGAATCTAGTCTAAACCCAGATTCCTTACCTCCTGCACCAGCTAAACCAGACAGATACTACCGAGTTCCTGATTCTCATATGTTTCTATATAAAAGCCCTGCTGCAGACCCTGAAACCATTTCCCAGGGTCCCAAAGGGGTTAAGGCATCTACTGCTAAGAATCCACTACCTTCTGAAAGAGATTCCAGAGCATTAGAAAGATGTGGGAAGAAAGTGTATACGTCTGCCTCTTTGGCCATGAGGGCCTTAAACTGCCAATTCCACATGCTAAATTACCAGCAGTACTTGATTACACAGTTAAAGCAGAAAATGATCCCTCAGACAGATCAACCTGATTTCAAATAGATGCAGGATTTGCTGCATGCAGCAGAACAGGTGGGAAAGCATACCTTACAGTGTGGTTTTGATTCATTGGAAGCCTCACGTAGAGCAGCTGTCACAGGATCCGTAATATGTAGACATGCTTGGCTAAAAGAGCAAACCTTACCAGAACATGTCAAAGTAAAGTTATTGGATGCTCCATTACAGAAAGATGTGTTATTTGGTGTCAAAGCAGAGGAAGTTTTAAAGAAAATGAAAGAAAAGGCAAAATCTATGCAGACAGTTAAAGATTTTTTACAGGTACAACCTCCACGTTTCAGCAGAAACTGGCCATCAAAAAACTGATCCTTTCCTGCATCACAGACCCCAAAGGGGTAGGTACAGATGCCCAAGGGGCAGAGGCCAGCCACAAGGTTCTTTCAGGCCTAGACAATGGCACACAACAACTCAAAGAGGTGGAGATGAAAGATCTCAACCCTTCAGGAAACAAACATAATGACTTCCCTCTTCGCCTGCCAAGCAAAATTGCTCTGGCAGCACCTTCGGGAGGAAAACTGGCTCTATTTCCACAAAATTGGCACATCATAACAAAGGACAAATGGGTTCTGGATATTATTACCCAAGGCTACAAATTTCATTTTCACACTTTACCACGGATGAGAAGCATGCCAAATCTGCCTCCAAACCAATGGGCAGAGGCACAAACGCAAATTTCAGCTCTCATGGATATGAAAGCAATTCAAAGGGTACCTACAAATTAGCAAGGTCAAGGTTTTTACTCAAGACTATTTCTAGTACCAAGAAAGGACAAAGCCTGGAGACCCATTTTAGACCTCTCCATTTTAAACACTTACCTGGAGGTACCCAAATTCAAAATGCTCACACTACAGCAGCTTCTTCCCATGCTGGGCATGGAGTCTTGGCTGGTAACGTTGGACCTCATAGAGGCATACCTGCATGTCCCTATCAGACAAGATTACAGAAGATACCTCAGATTTTTGGCAGGTACAACGCATTATCAATACTCTGCATTGCCCTTTGGCTTATCTACTGCGCCCAGAGTATTTACAAAATGCCTGGCATCAGTAATTGCATACTGCAGACAACGAGGAATACAAATTTATCCATATCTGGACGACTGCCTGATCCAAGCGGACAGCAAGGCCATTCTATTACAGCATCTGGCATTTGTAACAAAGCTGCTAAGTTGCCTAGGGTACACAGTAAACAAAAAGAAGTCAAAGCTAATACCCTCACAAGACATAATATTCCTGGGTGCCAGCTTAAATACAACGGCCCAGATGGCTTATCTCATGCCAGACAAACAAAAACAACTGACTCAATACTTCAAAAAGATGGCAACTTTTACCAGGCTCACTTCAAGGAAAATCCTGCAGGCGTTGGGGTTCATGGCATCCTGCATTCAACTAATTCCACATGCAAAGCTGCATATGAGGAAATTACAATGGTACCTGAAAAGTGTATGGACTCAACACAGGCACAGCCTCGAAACAAGTATACCTCTCATTCCCTGCCTTCAAAAAGAGTTCCTATGGTGGGCTCAAGCATGTCAAATAAACAAGGGTCTTCCTTTTGTCTTACCTCCAGCAAACCAAACTATGACAACAGATTCTTCAGACTACGCCTGGGGAGCACACATGGCAGGACAATGCATACAGGGCAAATGGTCTGCAAAACAAATGCATCTACACATCAACCAAAAGGAGATGCTAGCTGTGCAAAAGGCACTGACAGCCTTCATGGACCTCTTGCATCCAGGACAATTACTAATAAGGACAGACAACACCACAGTTATGTGGTACATAAACAAACAGTGAGGAACACACTCCTACCCTTTATGCAGACAGGCAATGACGTTGTGGAACACAGCATTGACTTTCCAAGTACAACTGCAAGCACAATTCCTGCCAGGAAAGGAAAACATATTGGCAGACGAATTAAGCAGAAATTTGGCAGATCCTCACGAGTGGAGACTACACCCACAAGTATTCTCAATGATAACTCAAAAGTGGGGACGCCCAGACATAGATCTATTTGCCTCCCCCAACAATTGCCAACTACAGAAATTTTGCACAAGGACTTATCATTCCCTAGCCTGGAAAGTGGATGCCCTATCATTCAGTTGGACAGCATTGACAGTCTGTGCCTTCCCACCACTACCTCTCTTGACCAAGGTATTCCTGAAAGTCAGATCAGAGAGACCTCAAATGATCCTCATTGCTCTGGACTGGCCACGTCAGCACTGGTACCCATTAATAAGGACCTTGACTCACAGCCCTCCATGGATCTTACCTCAATTCCCACTTCTGTTGACTCAGCAAAACTCTCAGACCCTTCACAGTCAGCTCAGGACATTAAATTTAGCTGCATGGAGAATACCTTGAATTATCAATCAACACTTCTGTCAAAGGATGTCCTGAATGTCATTTTGGAGGCCAGGAGGCCCAGCACCAGAAAAACTTACTCAGACAAATGGAAAAGATTTTGTGCATGGAACCAGGCTAAAGGCCAAAATCCTTGGATACCAAACATTCCTCAAATACTGCAATACTTAACTGAGTTGCTACACAAAGGCCTTTCTTTCTCATCCATTAAGATCCATGCTTCAGCCATTTCAGCTCAATATAATACGGATCCTCCCATATTCTCACATCCTTTACTAAGGCAGTTTCTCAGAGGGGCTAAGAATATAAGACCCCCCCCTGGAAACCCCCAACGCCAGCTTGGGACCTCAACTTCGTTTTAGAAAAATTAACACTGCTTCCTTTCGAACCAGCCTTCTCAGCAGAACTACAATACTTGTCATGGAAAACAGCTCTGTTGCTGGCTATTGCCCCAGCATGCAGGGTCTCAAAACTACAGGCACTTATGGCAGTGGAACCTTTCATCATTTTCCATCAGGACAGAGTCTCTTTACGAACTAACCCTACCTTTATGCCAAAGGGAGTATACAGTGTGGCTTTGAATCAGACCATTCATTTACCCACCTTTTATCCAAACCCCCAGAATAAAGGAGAAAGACTCCTTCACTCTTTGGACATTCACAGACAGCTACGTTACTATTTGGATAAGACAAAGACCTTCAGAAAAACTGACCAACTCTTTGTATCCTTTGCTGCAGGTTCACAAGGAAAGGCTATTTCAAAACAAACCATCTCCAAATGGATAGCACATTGTATCCGTTTTTGCTACTCGCACCATGGGAAAGCAGTGCCTGTTACTATTAGGTCCCATTCTACCAGGGCTACAGCAACCTCAGCAGCCTTTCTCAGGGGGGTTTCAACCAAGGACATTCTGGAGGCAGCTACTTGGAGTTCTGTGCACACCTTTACCAAGCACTGCCACCTTCCATTATACTCAAAAAACAGAGCTGGTTTGGCCACTGCAGTTCTGCAGGGCATCCTAGCTTCATCTAACCCAGTTTAGTACCAGCCACCCATCCATAGCTTTGGGATTCAACCCAAGTGTGATGACTGCAGCAGTATTACACGATGAACATAGTACAGTTTTGTACCTACCATAAATGTAGATGTTCGAGTGTATATACTGCTGCAGTCCAGGTTACCCTCCCACCATCCCCTCTACATACCAGCGTTTTAGTTATAACTCCATGTTCATCAATCCAATGGATGCATGCCTATATGGTGTATTTGATAACAGCTAGTACTTTTGTTTATCTGCTAAGGTATTTTGCATAGTTATTTGTATTGCCTTCCTAGTTGGGGGCACCTGACATCTGGGGCAAGAAAAACTGAAGAAAATGGTGTCGGCTGCCTCTTTTATACCCCTGTTGCACTGATGTCAGGGAAGAAGCGACGACAACCGACACCGGACCAAGACTTTGGGATTCGGCTGACTGCGGGACCGCCTGACGGCAGGATAACCCAAGTGTGATGACTGCAGCAGTATATGCACTTGAACATCTACATTTATGGTAGGTACAAAACTGTGCTTTCTGCTTATCAAAACAGACAACACCACAGTAATGTGGTACATCAACAAACAGAGAGGGAACCAATCTGACCCCCTGTGCAGGCTAGCCTTGAACCTCTGGCTGATAGCTTCTTCCATGGAACTACACCTGATTGCCCAAAATCTACCAGGGATCAACAACACCCTGGCAGACCACTTAAGCAGAAACTTACTGGACCCCCACGAATGGCAGCTCCACAGAAAATCTTTTTACAAATCACTCAGGACTCCGGAGGTGGATCTCTTTGCTGCACATCTCAACCATCAGCTGAAACAAATTCTGTACCAGGGAGTGTCACCATCTACCGTGGAAGGTGGATGCCTTGACCTTCCCCTGGAACACCCTCTTTGTGTACGCATTCCCTCTTCTGCCTCTTATTCCCAAGGTACTGATCAAAATATGGGAGGGGAGACCAAAGGCCATCCTCATTGCTCCAGATTGGCCCAGACAACATTGGTACCCCTTACTGCGCAGCCTGACCTTACAGCCTCCCAGGCAGCTTCCCCTGATCTCAGACCTCTTAACTCAGGTGTGTGTGGGGGGGGGGGATGCTGCACCCATACTTGCAGACTCTCAAACTATCAGCAGGGCTAACACTCTAAATGCAGACAAGGGGCCCCTGTTAAGCAAACAGGTCCTAGACATTATCACAGAGGCCAGAAGGCCCAGCACCAGAAAGTCTTACGCAGGGAAAATGGAAAAGATTCTGCTCCTGGAGCCAGTCCAGAGGGGGCAATATCTCACAACCATCCATCTCTCTTATCCTGGACTACCTAGTGGAACTACTTAATAGTGGACTGTCCTTCTCCTCTATTAAAATCCACGCCTCAGCCATTTCAGCTCATTTTGATACAAAACCGCCCCTGTTCTCCCATCCTTTTATTAAACAGTTCCTCAGAGGGACTTCTAATATCAGACCTCCCAGAAGGCCACCCTCTCCAGCCTGGGACCTGAATTATGTTTTGGGAAAACTAACTTTACCACCCTTCTAACCTGCTGCTTCAGCAGAACTAAGATACCTCTCCTGGAAGACTGTTTTTCTCCTAGCTATCACCTCAGCCAGAAGGGTTTCAGAACTTCAGGCACTGTTTGCCATTGAGCCCTTCATCATCTTCCATGCAGACAGGGTCTCCCTGTGGCCTAATCCCTCTTTTATGCCCAAGGTGGTATCTAATGTAACTCTCAACCAGGCCATACATATACCCACTTTCATTCCAAACCCTCAAAACAAGGGGGAAAGAATTCTGCACTCAGTAGATGTGTACAGACAGCCTAGATACTGTGTGGACCGTACAAAACCCTTCAGGAAAACAGACCAACTACTTTTCAGCTTTGCCCTGGGGCAGAGGGGAAGTGCATTTCCAAACAAAACCGGGAAGCGCATTTCCAAACAAACCATTTCCAAATAGATATCACACTGTATCCATTTCTGCTACAGATTGCATGGGAAACTTCCCACTAAGTCTGTTTGAATGCATTCCACTAGGGCAGCCACCACTTCCACAGCATTCCTCAGAGGAGTTCCCACCAGGGACATCCTGGAAGCTGCCACCTGGACTTCTGTCCATGCCTTTACGAAGCATTACTACCTACCACTATTTTCTAAGGCTAGGGCAGGGTTTGCCTCTGCAGTTCTTCATGTTTCACTGTTGCAGTCATCACATTTGGGTTATCCGCTTGCAGTAGCCCTCAGTCGGCCTGATTATCAAAGTCTTGGGTCCTGTGTCGGTTACTGTCTCATCTTCCATGACGTCAGGTAGTCAAGGGTATAAAGCATGCAGCCGATGCCATTATATCAGTCTTTCTTGCCGTACGGTGCTCGAAGCAGAAGCTGTTCGCAAGTGCCAGTCGGCCGACTCCTGAAATTTTCGTTTTTGAGTTCCAGAACCGAAGTCTTCAACTAAAGCTAAGTACCCCGTTGGGGAAACTTTCTTGCTCTAAACCAAGCCAGTAAAAGTCAGTAGTTGTATTTCTTGTGGAAAGAAAATACCTCATAAAGATTTTCATTCATACTGTATTCCTTGCCTAGGCCCTGACCACGATGTACCTTGCTGTCAGTTTTGTGCCTTATTTAAGCAACAAATTATTCATCGTCGGTATATTTACGCTTCAAAATATTTTGGTACTCAGTTCAATTATCCAGCTATGTCTTCGGTAAGCAATTCGACTACAGATATTCCAAAAAAACACAAAGATAGAGACAGAGACAGGCCGCCTAGGTCCAAAGCTGCTGACGACGCTTCTCTTAAGCCATTCGCCAGTTCGTCAGTACTCAGTGAGGCGCTTTCGCAGCCCCTGATACCTGCTACTTCAGATTTGCAGGCCTCTACTGAGACCCATGTGGAGTCCGGTATGCCACGAGATGCTTCAACTTTGGAACCTGCGGATGTCTCCACCTTGGATGGGTCCAGAGCCGCTGTGCAGGCACTGGCTTCTGAGGGTGTATTCAGGCCTACTGACTTGCATATTAAACCAATGCCATCTTCTTCTTCTTCAAGGCCTAAAACTCGAACCATGCCTAGAAAACCGACGCCCAGACCGCATGGTCAGGCCTCTATGCCTAAAAAACAAATGATAAGAATGGTTGAAGACCTTCTTACTTTAATCGGGGGAAGACAACGTTCTCCCTCTAAGAGACCTAGGACTGAATTTGCTTATGATACTTCTGACCAGGATTCTGAAATTTCTGTTTTTTCTGATGACCAGGATTTACCCTCATCTGCCTATGAGGATTCTGATGCAGAGGACTCTATTCCCTCTGCTTCCCCCCCAGAGGATTTCTCTTTTGGTGAAACCTTGCATACTCTTAGGGAGCATTTTCAATGGGAAAGCCAGGATTACCCTGATTCTAAAAAGAGGCTTAGAGATTTCTTACTTCTGCCCCAGCACAGCCATTAGCTATCCCTCCTGCACTAGACATTGTTGATGATGCCTTTTCGGAAACTAGCTTGGCCCCTGACTCATTACCTCCTGCTACCAGAAAACCTGATAGATATTACAAGGTTCCTGACTCTCACAAGTTCCTTTTTAAAAATCCTACTACGGATCCTGAGACCATTTCGCAGGTACCCAAGGGCATTAAGGCTACTACTGCCAAAAATCCTATCCCCTCTGATAGAGACTCCAGGGTGATGGATAGATGGGATAAGAAAGTATACACTTCTGCAACCTTGGCCATTAGGGCCTTAAATTGCCAGTTTTATATGTTAAAGTATCAGCAGCATATTATTGGATTGCTTAAACAGAAAATTATGTTGATTCCTGACTGTGCTGAAAATAAAGATTTGCAATATTTAATGCATTCTGCTGAACAGGTTGGAAAACATACTTTACAAATGTGGTTTTGATTCACTAGAGGCATCTTGCAGGGCTGCTGTCACTGGGTCTGTACTTAGAAGGCATGCTTGGCTTAAGGAGCAATCCTTGCCAGATCATGTTAAAGCTAAATTGCTGGATGATCCCTTAAATCAGGACTGCCTGTATGGCAACAAAGCAGAAGTAGTTCTTAAAAAGCTGGAGGAAAAAGCTAAATCTATGCAAACTGTTAGAGTTCCTACAAGTACAGCCTCCAAGATTTAGTTGGCATTGGCGCTCTAAGAAATGGTCCTTTCCTGCCTCTTCCAGGCCTTCTCAGTCCAAACCTAGAACCAGCAGAACACCCAGGCTTCAGTCCCAGGGTACGCACAGGACTAAGCAGTGGGGGGCTCCCACTTCCAAATCAGGGAGTAGTAAGACTCCCCCCTATGGTAAACTGTCTCAATGACTTAACTTTAAAACTTCCAAGCCCTTCTCAACTGACTGCTCCTTTAGGGGGAAAGATTGCCCTGCAGGCAAAAAACTGGGAACTCATTACCCAGGACAAATGGGTTTTAAATATAGTTTCCCAAGGATACAGATTTCACTTCCACACGTTACCAACCCCAAACGGTTGGCCAGATCTACCCCCAAATCAGTGGGCAGAGGCTCAAAAGCAAGTATTCTCTCTCTTAAGCATAAAGGCTATTCAAACTGTACCAGAAGAGGAAAAGGGACAAGGTTTCTACTCAGGACTTTTCCTGGTACCCAGAAAAGACAACTCATGGTGTCCTATCCTGGACCTTCCCATCTTAAACACCTTTTTGGTGATTCCAAAATTCAAGAAGCAAACTCTTCACCAATTGCTTCCTATGCTAGGCAAAGATGCCCGGTTGGCAACACTGGATTTAAAGGAAGGTTACCTGCACATCCCAATCAGGGAATCTTGCAGAAGATACCTACGCTTCAAAGCAGGCTACATGCACTACCAGTTCTCTGCACTGCCCTTTGGCTTATCTACTTTGCCCAGGGTATTCACAAAGTGCCTAGCTCCAGTTATTGCATTTTGCAGGCAAAGAAATATTCAAATATACCCATACCTGGACAATTGTCTAATTCAGGCAGAAAGCCAGGACATACTTTTGAATTATCTGGCATTTGTACAAAAGGTGCTAACTTGTCTGGGGTACACCATAAACGAAAAGAAATCACATCTGGTACCCTGTCAACAAATTATATTCCTGGGAGCAAGCTTGAACACAACTTCCCAGATGGCTTTCCTCACACCAGAGAAAGAAATTCATTTGACAACTTACTTCAAACTAGTGGCCACAAAATCTCTGCTATCTGCAAGGCAAATACTGCAAGCCATGGGGTTCATGGCCTCCTGCATTCTACTAATTCCATATGCAAGACTGCATGTGAGGAAACTACAATGGTATCTAAAAAGCCTATGGTGTCAACATTATCAGGATCTAGAAGCAATGATTCCTATCATACCTTGCCTGCGATTAGAATTCCTTTGGTCGGCAGAGGCCTTCCACCAAAACAAGGGACTACCATTCACTCTACCCCCTGCCACCCAAACCCTAAAAAAAGACGCATCAGACTATGCATGGGGGGCTCACCTAGCAGGGAAGTGCATTCATGGCAGATGGAACCCAAGTCAAATGCACCTGCATGTCAATCACAAAGAAATGTTAGCTGTACAAAATGCTCTGACAGCCTTCAAGGACAATTAATGATAAAGATGGACAACACCACTGTTATGTGGTACATAAACAAGCAGGGGGGTGCCCATTCTTACCCCCTCTGCAGACTAGCCATGGCTCAGTGGAACACAGCCTTGAGCTACCAAGTGCATCTACAGGCTCAATTCCTGCCAGTGAAACTAAATACACTGGCAGACGAACTACGTAGAAATCTCATGGACCAACATGAGTGGAAACTGGAACCAAAGACTTTCAACATGTTGATAAACAAATGGGGGAGCCCAGATGTATACCTGTTTGCCTCCCCCCAGAACTGTCAATTGGACAAATTCTGCATAAGGATTCACTACAAACAAGCTTGGAAAGTGGATGCTCTGTCCTTCAGCTGGAAAAATATATCAGTTTATGCCTTTCCTCCTCTGCCTCTCCTCTCCAGAGTACTACTAAAGATCAAACAGGACAAACCAAGGATGATACTGATTGCACCAGACTGGCCACGCCAACACTGGTACCCCCTCTTGCGTAGTGTGTCACTGCTAGCCCCAAGGCATCTGCCACAGACCCCTACCCTGCTGTCACAGCAGTAGAGCCAGATTCTGCACTCCCAGCTTCAAACCCTGAACCTGGCAGCCTGGCTAATTACCTAATCTCTCCATTACCATCCCTCAGTAAACAAGTGTTGGATGTCATTTTGGTGGCAAGGATGCCTAGTACTAGAAAATCTTATGCTGAAAAATGGAAAAGATTTTGTGCCTGGAACCAAACTCAAGGGGTGGCCACAGCAGTGCCCAATTTACCTCAGAGTCTTCAATACTTAACTGAGATGCTTCACAAGGGCCTTTCCTTTTCCTCCATCAAAATTCATGCCTCAGTCATTTCAGCTCATTACAACACAGAACCACCCCTCTTTTCTCACCCACTGCTCAAGCATTTCCTCATAGGGGCCAAAAACTTAAGACCACCCAGGAGAGCCTCAATTCCAGCCTGGGACCTTAACTTTGTATTGGAAAAACTCACTATTCCTCCTTTTGAGCCAGCTGCTAGTGCAGAGTTAAAATTCCTTTCTTGGAAAACCGCTTTCCTTTTAGCAATCACTTCAGCAAGAAGAGTATCTGAATTACAGGCCTTTATGGTAGTGGGGCCTTTCATCATCTTTCATGCGGACACAGTGTCCCTCAGGACCACTCCCTCCTTCATGCCCAAGGTGGTATCCAATGTGGCTCTTAATCAATCCATTCATTTGCCAACCTTCTTTTCTAACCCACAAAACAAAGGGCAACGGATACTGCACTCCTTAGATGTGCATAGACAACTTAGATTTTACTCGGACAGGACTAAACCTCAAAGGAAATCTGAACAACTGCTGGTGGCATTTGCTGCAGGGGCAGAGGGGAAGGCCATTTCAAAGCAAACCATTTCTAAATGGATAGGCCATTGCATTCACTTCTGCTGTAAGCACCATGAAAAACCTATTCCACAGGGGATTAGACCCCATTCAACCAGGGCTGCATCTACCTCTCCAGTCTTTCTCAGAGGTGTCCCTACCAGAGACATCCTAGAAGGTGCTACCTGGAGTTCTGTACATACTTTCACCAATTTTCTCTAAATTCAGACCTGGCTTTGCCACTGCAGTCTTGCAGAGCCTTATAGCTGGTCCTAATGCTATCTAAATTCCTCCTCCCATCCGTAGCTTTGGGAATCTACCCAAATGTGATGACTGCAACAGTGAAACACGAAGAACATAGTACAGCTGTGTACACTTACCATAAATGTAGATGTTCGAGTGTATTCACTTTTGCAGTCCTGGTTTCCCACCCTCCTTCCCCCTTGTATCTTCATTCTTTAGGGAGACATACTTTTCTAACGCTGGCTTTTAGCCACCAGGACCACTTTACCATATTTACTTGGGGCTCTGACTGGTTAGGGCAAGAAAAGCTGATGTAATGGCGTCAGCTGCCTTCATTTATAGCACTGACGACCTGATGTCAGGCAACAAGCGACAGCAGCCAACACAGAAAAACATTGACTCTGGTATTTGGGCTGGCTGAGTGCTACCACAGCAGGGATAACCCACAGGTAATTGACTGCAACAGTGAATACACTTGAACATCTACATTTTAAGTGTACACAACTGTACTTTACTAGTTCTGTTTTACAAAACCCGCATTTGTTTTTCTCCCACATTCTCACATATTTTAATCTGTATAGTGTACCTACATTTTGATGATTTTTTTTAACCACATGTGATAATTTATAGTTGAATTTCAACTGGTCATCTATGATGACGCCCAGTAATTTTGTGTGGTTTACTTGTTCTATCATGGTGTTTGCAGAGACTATAGTAACTGGTGTTATTTTGTTAGAGATGTGTTTATGGTGACGAACAGTAATTTAGTTTATTTAGGGTTTAGAAGTAATTGTGATTTATTTAACCATGTTTCAGTTGATAAAAATTGTTGTGTACGATCTTGGAATTTAGAGAGAGAGATATATGGCAGAGCAGATTAGTGTTGAGTCATCAACGAACTGAACTACAGTAGCATTTTTTGTAACAGCGTACAGGTCATTGATGAATATGTTAAAGTATGGAGCCTAGTATAGATCCTTGTGGGACACTGTTAGTTACAGACAAGATGGTTGAGAAATCATCTTTCCATTTCACTGCTTGTGCTCTGAGTTGTAACTATGGAACCACTGCAGTGAAGAGTTGGTGAGCCCTAATTAAGACAGTTTATGTAAGAGTTTCTGGTGGGAGACTGTATCAAAAGCTTTTGATGATGGTGGAGACTAGGCTTCTGGCATTTCTTTAGGTGCTGTGCCTGTCAGCTGTCCAGATTTTTGCCTCACATTTTTGGTCTGTTCCTCATAAAATTTTGGTTTTCTGGCAAATTAATGACAAGTCATTGAGGACTGAAGCCAGAAAATAACAAACATTTGAGTTTCAAGTTTCATACCCATTTGAAAGTTTGCACTAATGCAAGCCCTGTTATGCTGTCAACTTTAAAAGTTTGTAAGAGCAGTATTTTAAAAATGCCCCTATTTTTGGGCATTTATCCCCCCATTATTCCTGGCTTTGTCCAGATTTATTGCTGTAAGATGTTGAGAGGTATGATCAGTGTTGAGAGTGTAACATAATTCATCAAAGCATTACTTGTGGTGATGGCAGAAGCCATGCTGGGTTGAAGACCTAAGCCAGTTATCTATTAAATAGTTGAGAAGTTGCATATGGGTTCATGTTTGTACTAAAATGTTGTAAGCAGGTACATAGGAAACTAGTTTATTCCTAGATATGAGGGAAGGAACACCGTGAGTCTAAGCAAGAGAAGATGGGCTATTATAAGAGCAGAAAGAAGGTGGCAAAGTTTATGAATTCAAGGTCAAAATATGTTTAGCATGAGATGTAGTGATGGAACTACAGTGATGCACTGTACAGAGTTGTAAAGAGTAAATTATCAGACTATAGCACTAAAATGCTAAGCAAATTAAAAAAACATTACTTAGGAAATGTACATCAAATTAATTAGTATGTCAAAGAATATAGCAATAACCCACGCCTGGGTGTGGGTAATGCTGGATTTACCCACGGTTGGCGTGGTTTGGTCCCGAGGGTGAAGCCCGACGGACCAAACAAAGCCAACCGTGGGTAAATACAGCATTACCCACCAGAAGTGGTTATTGCTATTATATGACATTATTTAAGAAAAGAAACTATTACTTTTCTTAAATAATGGCATAGTATAATGCCTGTTTACTGTCCTTCTGCAGATGTCTGGCATCCGGCAGTTCTGATGTACCGCGCCTGCGCAGTACATCAGAGTTGAGCAAAAGCAACAGAGAAAGCAAGATCTCCGTTGCTTTTTTTATTAAGCTATGTTAAATGGGTTTAACATGAGACAGTTAAAATAAGCAACGGAGATGTCCGTTGCTTATTTTAACTGTCTCGCTATGTTAAACCCATTTAACATAGCGAATAAAAAGCAACGGAGATCTTGCTTTCTCCGTTGCTTTTAAAACCTGTCTATGTTAAATGGGTTTAGCATAGCGAGACAGCTTTAAAATAAGCAACAGGGATCTCCGTTGCTTATTTTAAAGCTGTCTCGCTTTGTTAAACCCAATTTACATAGCGAGACAGTGTTTTAAAGTAGTTATACTAATGGAAAAATTCGCGACGGACCTTTTTCCATTAGTATAACTCGATTTACAGTGTGCACGCTGGCCAATCAGCGTGCACGTTTTGGGGGGGTCATGGTATAATACTGTATATACCACAGCATCAGCAACTGTTATTACATACATGAATCATAAATTTGCTAATGGGCACAGGCTGAACATGCATAATGCTTATCGGACTAAAATAAAATCAGTACAAATGCAACATACTACAAGGTCTTTTTATTGTTCTAGTTACACGTTTAACAAATAGAAATGTAATTACACATGACATGTGCCTGCTCTGTGAAGGAAAATGATGACCAAGTGAATGTTGAGACCTAAGTGAGGGGAGAATTAGGAGCACATTCTACTACAGTAACTCTGTTCAGCTTGGTTATTAAACCTAGGGTGCTTTCTAACCGATCTTCAGATCTGTTATTACAGAAAACAATCAGTTTTATAGCTGGTTCTGAGTAATTAGTAAGGAAATACAAAATATAATAGGTTTTCTTTCATTTACTAAATGAAGACACAAAGAAACTAGTGATGCAAAGTAACTGGTTTGTGCAGTGTAATCTAATGGTCAAGAGTAATGGGCTGTATCAGAGTGAAGTCCTCTAACAAATGGTTGATTAGTTTGGAGGGATCTATGTTGCATCAAAATTATGGAATACTGAACTGCAAATGGTTGACATCATATGATCAAAGTTGCATAATTTTGGGTGGGAGAAAACTCTGTTTTTTGTGGGGTGGGCAAGCCCTTCATGCACCCCCATATCCCCTGCTAATTATTTTTACCAACTCCAAGATCGCATTACAGTGGGGAAAGGGTAAATTCGATAGCCTAGTACCAAACTATGAACCTATACTCTGTGTATCACAATCTGCATACAATTGCTTAGACATTTCAGAAAGTCAGTCATGTGGTTCCGACCATATGAAGTTTGACTTTCTGAAAAGTTGTTCTTCTAAATGGGACCCATGTGGAAACATCATTGACACAACATAGAAGACAAAAGTAGTCAGACTTCAGCCTTTTTATTATACAGGTGGACAGACATTCATTTAAATGTTGTCATGATGCTATGAAATCATCATCTAAGGCAGCACAGTGGTGCAGCCGATAGTATTGTCACGTCACAGTAAGAATTTCTCCAGTTTGATTCTTGGCTGAGGTGCCATCTGTGTGGAATCTGCATCTCCTCCCTCTGTTCAGGCATGTTTCATGTGGGTGCTCCAGTTTCCTCCCACATTCCAGAGAGATGCTGTAGGTGGATTGGACACTCTAGATTGACCATAGGTGTGTGTGTGTGTGTGTGTGTGTGTGTGTGTGTGTGTGTGTGTGTGTGTGTGTGTGTGTGTGTGTGTGTGTGTGTGTGTCGTGTGGAAGAACAACTGCAGCAGGACTAGCTAACTGGCAGTGTAAATATTGGCTCTAGATTATTGCCCCTGTTGAAGAAACACCCTGACCCCATGTGCAAAAAAATGGGGAAGGGGTTGTGGATAGATGGATGGATCTGGGGCTACTGCTACAGTATCAGCAACTAGGAGACATGCTTGGCTGATGATTAATCCTTGCGAGAGGATGCAAAGGCACTCTGCAGTGCAGCACTGGATTAGAAGTTGCTGTGCATCCCCCCCCCCCCCAAGATCTTTATGAAATTGGAGAAGGGTAAGATAACGGAATCCATCAAAATGCTATTCCACCCACCCAATCCAAGTACAGTAGGAATTACCCACCAGGCCCTGGCCTTTCTACCTTCTACAGGTTAAAAGAGAAGTAGGCAAAGGGGAATGCCTTTCAGAAGGGAAACTGGCACGCTAATCACAAAGGTAATCCTGGAGGCCCTCAGGGCCAAGGTACTGAGGGGAAATGGTTGTGACCATGTTCCACCTCTCCTTTCCCTGGCTCCGATAACCAAAACCCCACTCCAGCCATTAAACTTCCCCCCACCACCACGCACTCTCTAGAATTGGGGATCATCTGTTTTTATTCTCCAAAAATAGAGAGGCAATTAGAGGGCTGATGGAGGCTACAGATGCTTCTCAGGGATACAAGTTGCATTTTCCCAGGAATATAGATTGCAGTCCCTATGTTCCAGGAAGTTTTGAAGAATGCTTCCAATACCCAAAGATGTCTGGCACATCTTGTAGTGCCTATGCTGGAGGGATTACTACAGCAGGCTGCAATAAAGAGGCCACAAACCTCTTCAGCTTGAACAAATTGCCAAAGGTTCTAAAGCCTGGAATGCTTGCTGTGTAAGCCCTCCTGTTTCCACAGGACTTGGTTACCCTGGATCTAAAGTAAACCAACAAGGATCAAATGTGCTTTCTTATGTTCAGAGAAAGATCTAATTTCCAGTTTCTCCTTTTGCCCTTTGAATTAGCCAGTGCCCTAGTGGTATTCATAAAATGCTTAGCTCAAGTTACAGTTCACTGCAGAATCAGGGGCATTCAAATTGTCCTGCATCCAGGTGATTACCTGTTCCACTTTGGAGGAGTTAAGAAGGGCTCTACCTGTATTCTGACTTGTTTTCAGAAGTTTTGATTACCTCTCAGCCTACCCAAAATCAGTCTAGTACCTTCAAGGGCACTTGTTTTCTTGGGAGCTTTGTTGAACATGGTCAAACAGAAAACGTTCCTTTCCCAGGACCAAGTAGAATTATTGGCTCAATTCTTTCAAGAAGTGGCCAAGAGGAATTTTGTTTCGGCAAGGGTATTCCTAAGATCTGAGGGTATATGACATTGACCATCATTATGGTCCTCTTGGCAAAGTTACACATGGGGACACTGCAGCCATAACTTAGAAGTGTGTGGCATCAGCGAATTCCTGCCATGAAGGAGACCATTCCTTTAGTCACCTGCATAAGATAAGATTAAGATATTATGGTGGAGCCAGCAGGTAAAGATGAATTTGTGTGTCCCTTTCAAACAGCTACTGAGGCTCAAACTGTGACCTGTTTTGTCTCATATTTGGCCTGGGGAACCTACACAGCCAATATCAGAGGATAAGGCAACTAAGACAACACCCAGATCAACAAACTCATCAACATCAAGGCAGTTAATTCAGTCAATGTGGCACTCAGGGCTTTCAAGACAGTTTAATAATAGACACTACCACAATGATATGTTACATAAAACATACAGGTAACTTGTTCTTTTCCTCTATTCAGGCTGACCATAACAGCTTGGGTGATTGCACTACAATCTGCAGGGCATTGAGGGTTTCCTACATGCCATCTCATTACAGTACATTGCTGCAGGTCCTCATGAGTTTTAGACATCATTCTGGGCCTCTTTCAGAGCTGGTCTGTATCAGAAATAGACTATTTTGATTCTCCAAAGCACCATGCGAGGAGGCTTGGATAAGTTTTTTTTTTTTCTCCTTGTTTGGGCAGGATTTAAATGTTGTTTACTCTCCAATCCACCCCCTTGCCCCCCCCCCCATTCAGAAAGTAAGGAGGGAGAGTCCAGAAAGATGACAGAGGCAGCATTTGCCCTCCTTGCTGATGCCTCTTAAGCTAGCTTAGGGGTCCCTGGTACATCCACACCTGCCCACTGTCATCAGCCACTGTGTATAATTTCACTTTGCTGCCCTTTTAGTACCTATTTTCAAAAATATGCTGCTAGAAAGTGAAAGATGCTATGAGACCCTAGTACAGGGAAGTCTTAGTGTGCCAGATGGAAGACTCTCTCTCTCTCTCTCTGGCTCCAAAGGAGGATTCTAGACACCAGCATAGTAGGAGTGTCAGTAATTCTGCAGTACTTTTAAGAGATTTGCAGTAGAGCTAGCCTATGCCTTAGTGAAGGTAAATTTGCTGCTGATGTTCTTTGTGTTTCACTGTTGCAGTCATTACATTTGGGTAATCTGCTGGCAGGTTGCCCTCAGTCAGCCTGAATAACAAAGTCTTGGGTCCTGCGTCGGTTGCTTTCTCCTCTTCCATGACGTCAGGTCATCAGGGGTATAAAACATGCAGCCAACGCCATTTTATTCAGTCTTTCTTGCCGCACGATGCCCGAAGCAGGAGCAGTTCGCAAGTGCCGGTTGGCCGACTCCTGAAATTTTTGTATTCGAGTTTCAGAACCGAAGTCTTTGCAGCCCCTGATACCTGCTACTTTTGAGTCGTAGGCCTCTACCGAGACCCATTTGGAGTCTGGTATGCCGTGAGATTCTCAGAGTATTGAACCCTTGGATATCTGTCCCTTGGATGGGTCTGGAGCCACTGAGCAGGCACCGGCTTCTGAGGTTGTTTTCAGGCCTCAACATTTTTATATTAAACCAATGCCAGCAACAAAAACAAGGTCAAAAACATCTTCTATTGTCTAAAAAAAACGACGCATGAGCCACGTGCTCAGGTCTCTATGCCTAAAAAACAGATGATCAAAATGGCTGATGCCCCCCCCCCCCCACTAAGAGGCCTAGGCAAGGTACTGATTATGAATCTTCATATCAGGTTTCCATTATTTTTGATTCCTCTTCTGATCAGGAATTTTCTTTTCCACACTATGAGGATTATGATGCAGAGGAATCCATCCCATCTGCATCTCCTTCTGAGGATTACTGTTTTGGAGAGACTTTGCATACTTTAAGGGAACATTTTCACTGGGAGAGTCATGACTTCTCTGAATCAAAAAAAGAGGCTTAGGTATTTCCTTCTTCTTCCTCAGCATAGGCCTTTGGCAATACCTCCTGTATTAGACATTGTTGATGATGTGTTTTCAGAATCAAGCTTGGCTCCTGATTCCCTGCTCCGGCTCCTAGAAAGCCAGACAGATATTACAGGGTTCCTGACTCCCACAAATTTCTATTCAAAAATCCTGTTGCTGATCCTGAGACTATTTCTCAGGGTCCCAAGGGTGTAAAGGCCTCTGCAGCCAAAAATCCTATCCCCTCTGATAGAGATTCCAGGGCGCTGGATAGATGGGAAAAGAAGGTTTATATGTCTGCAACCTTGGCAATCAGGGCCTTAAACTGCCAGTTTCATATGCTTAAATATCAACAGCATGTTATGGGATTACTGAAACAGAAAATGATGTTGATTTCTGATTGTGTGGAAAATAGAGTTACAGGAATTATTGCATTCAGCAGAACAGGTTGAGAAGCATATTTTGCAATGTGGTTTTGATTCCTTGGAGGCCTCTTGTACAGCCACCATTACTGGATCTGTGATTAGAAGGCATGCCTGGCTCAAGGAGCAAAATCTGCCTGATCATGTTAAAGCTAAATTGTTGGATGCCCCTTTGCAGCATGATACTCTGTTTGGTAATAAGGCAGGAGAGGTTTTAAAGAAAATGGAAGACCAAGCTAAATCTATGCAAACTGTAAAAGATTTCTTGCAAGTGCAGCCACCCAGGTTTAGTAGACACTGGCCTACTAAAATTGGTCCTTTCCTGTGTCCAACAGAGCCACTCAAGGCAAATCCAGGTGCTCAAATGGCTCCAGATACCAATCACAGGGTTTCTTACAGGTCAAAGAAATGGGGTGCCTCCACCTCCAAATCTAGAGGAGACAAAGCACAACCCTGCAGTAAGCAGTCTCAATGACTTTCCTGTACCATCACCAAGCACTTATCTTTTGGCAGCCCCGTTGGGGGGGAAACTAGCACCTCATGCTTAAAATTGGCAGTTAATTACCCAGGACAAGTTGGTATTAAACATAGTGTCCCAGGGGTACAGATTTCATTTCCATACTTTGCCAATTCCAAACAGATGGCTGGATCTGCCACAAAACCACTGGGCAGAGGCCCAGAAACAAGTCATGTCCCTCATGGATATGTGGGGGCTATTCAACTGGTACCAGAAAAAGAAAAAGGACAAGGTTTTTATTCAAGACTTTTCTTGGTACCCAGAAAAGACAATTCATGGCATCCAATACTGGACTTATCGATTTTGAACACGTTCCTGGACATTCCAAAATTTAAAATGCTGACTTTGCAACAGCTACTGCCTATGCTAGGCAGGAATGCTTGGTTAGTAATTCTAGACTTAAAAGAGGCATACCTGCATATCCCAATAAGGGAGTCATGCAGAAACCTCTGCTTCAAACCAGGTTTTTTGCATTACCAATTCTCTGCACTGCCCTTTGGCTTATCTACTGCACCCAGGGTCTTAACAAAAAGTACCTGGCACCAGTGATTGCATTCTGCAGACAAAGAATCATTCAAATTTATCCTTATCTGGAAGACTGTCTCATTCAAGCAGAGGACAAGGACACTCTTCTTCAACATCTGGCGTTTGTAAAAAGGCTTCTAGCATGCCTAGGGTACACCATAAATGAAAAGAAATCACAACTGGTACCCTCTCAAATAATTACATTCCTGGGTGCAAGCTGGAATACAACTGCCCAGATGGCTTACCTCACGCCAGACAAACAAAGGCAACTGACAACAAACAAATAGCAACGAAAACCCAGTTATCTGCAAGACAAATTCTGCAGGCTTTGGGGTTCATGGCATCCTCCATTCTACTAATTCCATATGCGAGACTGCTTATGAGGAAACTGCTTATGAGGAAACTTCAATGGTACCTAAAAAGTTTATGGAGTCAACATTGTCACAGTCTGGAAACATTGACTCCCCTCATTCTCTGCCTACAACAGGAGTTTCTTTGGTGGGCAGAGACATGTCACCAAAACAAGGGACTGTCATTCACTCTACCCCCTGCCACCCAAACCCTAACTACAGACGCATCAGACTATGCTTGGGGGGCCCACCTGGCAGGGAGATGCATTCAGGGCAAATGGAGCCAAAACCAAATACATCTGCATATCAAGCAAAAAGAGATGCTAGCTGTTCAGAATGCTCTGACAGCCTTCAAGGACTTACTTCATCCAGGACAACTACTGATAAAGACAGACAACACCACAGTTATGTGGTGCATAAACAAGCAGGGGGGGTACACTTTCCTACCCCCTTTGCAGACTAGCCATGGCCTTGTGGAACACAGCCTTGACTTACCAAATACATCTTCAAGCTCATTTCCTGCCAGGAAAGCAAAATACTCTGGCAGATGACCTAAGCTGAAATCTTATGGACCCGCACGAATGGAAACTGGATCCACAAATCTTCAGCATGTTAACACAGAAATGGGGGAAACCAGACATAGATCTATTTGCCTCTCCCCAAAATTATCAGTTGGACAAATTCTGCATAAGAACTCATCACAAAAATGCATGGAAAGCGGATGCCCTACCCTTCAGCTGGAAAACCTATCAGTCTATGCCTTTCCCCCTCTGCCTCTACTCTTCAAGGTCTTACTAAAAGTCAGACAGGAAAAAACAAAAATGATCCTAGTTGCTCTGGACTGGCCTCACCAGCACTGGTACCCATTTCTAAGGAATATGTCTCCACTTCCTCCATGATACTTGCCTCAAATACCTCATCTACTGTCTCAGCAGAACTATCAAATTCTGCACACTCAGCTCCAAACTCTGAATCTTGCAGCATGGCTGATCAATTAATTATTCAAACAACACCTCTCAGTAAATCTGTGATGGATGTCATTTTGTTAACCAGAAGGCCTAGTACTAGAAAATCTTATGCTGATAAATGGAAAAGATTATGTGCTTGGAACCAAGCACAAGGAACAGACACAGCAAAGCCCAATTTTCCTCATATTTTACAATATTTGACTGAGATGCTTGACAAGGGCCTATCTTTTTCTTCAATAAAAATCCATGCCTCTGCCATCTTGGCTCATTACAACACAGAGCCTCCCCTCTTTTCTTATCCTCTGCTTAAACGGTATCTTAGAGGGGCCAAAAATTTAAGGCCTCCTAGAAGATCACCAACTCCTGCATGGGACCTCAATTTTGTGCTGGAAAAAACTCACCCTGCCTCCTTTTGAACCAGCAGCTACTGTGGATATAAAATTTCTATCTTGGAAAACAGCTTTTCTCTTGGCAGTCACTTCAGCAAGAAGGGTTTCAGAATTACAGGCTCTCATGGCAGTGGAGCCTTTTATTATATTTTACCCGGACAGGGTGTACCACAGGACCAATCCTTCTTTTATGCCTAAGGTGGCATCCAGTGTGGCTCTTAACCAGACTATTCACCTGCGAACATTTTACCCAAATCCGCAGAATAAGGGGGAGCAGATTCAGCATTCATTGGATGTACCAGACTACTAAGATTCTACTTAAACAGGACCAAATCTCTAAGAAAGTCTGAGCAACTACTGGTAGCATTTGCTGCAAGGTCAGAGGGGAAGGCTATATCAAAGCAGACTATTTCTAAGTGGATAAGCCACTGCATTTGTTTCTGCTACTTGCACCATGGTAAACCTGTGCCCAAGGGGATCAGATCACATTACAGCAGGGCTGCCTCTACTTCAGCAGCTTTTCTCAGAGGGGTTCCAACCAAAGACATTCTAGAAGCTGCTACTTGGAGCTCTGTTCATACCTTCACAAAGCATTATCATTTGCCTCTGCTCTCCAAATCCAGGGCAGACTTTGCCACTGCAGTTCTGCAGGGCCTTATAGCCGCTCCTAATGCTGTTTAGTACCATCCTCCCATCCATAGCTTTGGGATTCTACCCAAATGTAATGACTGCAACAGTGAAACACGAAGAACATAGTACAGATGTCCTTCAAGAATGCAACTGCAGTCCTGACATATGGGTTGTCCTGCCTCAGGCAGCCCTTCGGTCGGCCGGATTCCAAAGTCCTGGGTCCAGTGTCAGCTGATGTCGCCTCCTCCCCGACAGAGCGGCTGGGGTATAAAGGCATCCGCCGACGCCATCTTCTTCAGTCTTTCTTGCCGCGCGGTGCCCGAAGCAGAAGCAGTACGCAAGTGCCGGTCGGTCAGCTCCTGTGTTTTCAGTTACCGAAGTCATCTAAAAGCTAAGTACCCCGTTGGGGAACATTTTTTCTTGCCTCAGCCGATGTCAGAAAAAATTTAAAAAGTTAATTGTTTGTCTTGTGGTAAACAAATACCTCATAAGGACTTCCATTCTTATTGCCTCCCTTGCCTGGGCCCAGACCACGACGTCTCGGCCTGTGCTGCCTGTGCTTGCTTTAATAAGCGCACGCTCAGGCGCCAGGCAGAATTTGCCGAAGACTTTTTTGGCGAATCTTATGCTTATATCATGCCGTCGGAGCAACCGACAGCACAAACTACCAAAAAACGCAAGGACCGGGACCGACATCCTTGGCCCGCGCCGTCCACCGATACCACGCTTAAGCCCTCCGCGAGTGCATCGGTCCCTTCAGAAGCGGTAATTCAACCGCTCCAGGCCGACAACACCACTTTAACGCGTTCTTCGGTCCCGGAGATTTCTCCGGTGCCGGTTGTTGATTTTCCACTAGAAACCGAAGCTCTAGATCTACCCGACACCACTCCTGTGGACAAAGTTACCCCTGCACGTGGGGCGGCTAGGCCTCCTGTATCCATGTCCATCAAGGCCTTTGCACTTGCTAAGGCTGCCAGCCAAGCCAAGGCCCATCCTAAATCTACTTCACAGGGCCCTTCTTCTGATAGACAGATCATGACTCTAGCTGCAGATCTAATCTCTCTTATCAGGGGTTCTCAGCCGCACCCAGGCAGAGGTTCTCAGCCGCCTGCAGAAAAAAGGCCTAGAACTGAGCAGGCAGACACCCCCTCTTCGGATGAAGCCTCTGGGGATTCAGAGCATTCAGATACCCAAGAAGAATCCTTCCAGGCCTATGAGGACTCTGATGCTGAGGAATCAATTCCCTCTGCCTCTCCTCCAGAGGATATTTCTTTCGGTGAAGTTCTCCACTCCATGAGAGAACATTTTCAGTGGCAGGGTCAGGAATTTTCTGATTCCAGGAAAAGGCTACGTACCTTCCTCAAGTTACCCCAGCACAGACCTTTAGCTATCCCTCCAGTGTTGGATGTCCTGGATGATGTATTCTCAGACTCCAGTGCTTCCCCTGATTCTCTCCCTCCTGCTCCCGTCAAGCCAGACAGATATTACAGTGTCCCTGACACTCGTAAGCATCTCTTTAAGGCCCACTCTGTGGATCTAGAAACTATTTCACAGGGCCCCAAAGGAGTGGCTACTTCCTCGGCCAAAAACCCTCTGCCAGCTGGCAGGGAAGCTAGGTCCCTGGAGAGATGGGGCAAAAAAGTTTATACCTCTTCCACCCTTGCCATGAGGTCACTTAACTGCCTTTTTCATATGTTTCAGTACCAGGATTACTTAATGGATGATTTGCAGAAAAAGTTAGCCTCTCCTGAGCCTATAGATAGAAAGGCATTGCAGGATTTGGTTCATAATACTCAGCAGGTTAGCAATCATTTTCTTCAGTGTGGTTATGATGCATTGGAAGCTTCATGTAGGGCAGCTATGACAGGGGCCGTTATACGTAGACATGCTTGGTTGAAAGAACAGCCACTGCCAGACCATGTTAAAGTAAAGCTCCTGGATGCACCTCTGGAAAAACAGAAGCTTTTTGGTGCTAATGCACAAGATGTGTTGAAGTCTATTGAGGAAAAGGCTAAATCAGTACAGACAGTCGAGGATTTCCTCCAGGTTCAGCCACCCAGATTCAGCAGGAATTGGCCTTCAAAGAATTGGTCCTTTCCAGACTCTGACAAGTTTCAAAGGGGGAAAAACAGGCATGCTCGAGGTAGAGGGCAATACCGAGGCTCCTACAGGGGCCGCCAATGGCAACCACCAAATCAGAAAAGTGGCGCAGGTAGTTCACCTGCACCACAGGGACAATCACAATGACTTGACTTTCACTCCGCCTACCAAGGCTCAAAGAGAAGCACCTCTAGGCGGAAAATTATCCTTATTCTCAAAGAACTGGCATATTTTAACCAAGGACAAATGGATTCTGGACATAATAGACAAAGGATACAGGTTCTACTTCCATACCTTACCAACGGGACAAGGCATGCCAAACCTGCCACAAAATCAAAGGGCAGAGGCACTCATAGAAGTTTCAAAGCTGTTACAAATAAAAGCAATAGAAAAGGTCCCTCCTCAGGAACAAGGCCAGGGATTCTATTCAAGACTGTTCCTTGTTCCAAGAAAAGAAAAACAATGGAGGCCTATACTGGACTTGTCCATTCTAAACACTTTTCTCATTGTGCCAAAATTCAAAATGCTGACGTTGCAGCAACTCCTTCCCATGCTGGGCAAGGGGTCTTGGCTGGTTACTCTGGACCTCAAGGAGGCATACCTGCATGTCCCAATCAGACACACTTGCAGAAGATACCTCAGATTTCTTGCAGGAACAGAGCATTATCAATTCTCAGCATTGCCGTTTGGCTTATCTACTGCACCCAGAGTATTCACGAAATGCCTGGCATCAGTAGTTGCACATTGCAGGCTCCAGGGGATTCAAATATACCCTTACCTGGACGACTGCCTCATACAAGCAGACAGCAAACAAACCTTGACAAAAAACTTGGACTATGTCATTCAGTTGCTACAGGCTTTGGGATACACAGTCAACATACAAAAATCAAGACTACTGCCATCCCAAAAGATTATTTTTCTAGGAGCAAAACTGGACACACAATCACAAATGGCTTTCCTCACAGAGGAGAAACAAGAGCATCTACCAGATTACTTCAAAAGCCTAGCAAAGCTTACCCAGCTGACCGCAAGGAAAACCCTTGGCCACGCAGACCTTCCACCAGAAAAACCTACTCGGCCAAGTGGAAGAGATTCATCATCTGGAATGCCAACAAGGGCCAGGATGCATCAGTGATGAGCATACCTCAGATATTAGAATACTTGGCAGAAATGTTTCATAGTGGTCTCTCATATTCTTCCATTAAAATCCACGCTTCAGCAATCTCAGCAAATTACAACTGTGACCCACCTGTGTTTTCGCATCCCTTGCTAAGACAGTTTCTAAGAGGGATAAAGAATATCAAACCTCCCAGAAAACCACCAGTTCCTGCATGGGACCTCAATTACGTCTTGGAAAAATTAACTCTTCCTCCTTTTGAACCAGCAGCATCTTCAGAAATGCGATTTCTCTCCTGGAAAATGGTCTTCCTGTTGGCAGTTACCTCAGCAAGAAGAGTCTCGGAGATACAGGCCCTCATGGCAGTGCCTCCCTTTCTCATTTTCCATCAGGACAGAGTTTCTCTAAGGACCAATCCTTCATTCATGCCAAAGGTGATATCAAGGGTGTCTCTAAATCAAGCAATCCACCTGCCTACTTTCTTTCCCAATCCTCAAAATAAAGGGGAAAAGCTGCTGCATACTTTGGACATACACAGGCAATTACGCTACTACTTGGACAGAACAAAGACCACCAGGAAGTCTGACCAACTATTTGTAGCCTATGCTGCTGGAGTGCAAGGAAAAGCAGTCTCCAAACAAACAATTTCAAAATGGATTGGACACTGCATCAGATTCTGTTGCTCTTTCCATGGAAAAGGTGTGCCAGCCAATATTAGACCTCACTCCACCAGAGCTATAGCCACATCCACAGCCTTTCTAAGAGGAGTGGCTACAAAGGACATTCTAGAGGCTGCTACATGGAGCTCCGTGCATACATTTGCCAAACACTACAACCTGCCATTATACTCCAGATCCCGAGCAGGCTTTGCTTTGGCAGTCCTGCAGGGCCTTCTAGCTACACCATCCCTTGCTTAGATCCTACCACCCCCATCTTGGCTATGGTATTCAGCCTATATGTCAGGACTGCAGTTGCATTCTTGAAGGACATAGTACAGTTTTGTACCTACCATAAATGTAGATGTCCGATAGATATGCAACTGCAGTCAGGTTTACCCTCCCTCCTACCCCTCTGTTTTTTCCTTTGGGTCCATTCCCCCTTTTCCTATTAGCTGGGGATATCTGTTATGGTGTATCTGTTTATTACTGTTGTGCATGTCTGGAATTTTTGTTTATCCATTCACAAAATTTAGCCTTCCTTGGAGGGCACCTGGCATCTGGGGCAAGAAACACTGAAGAAGATGGTGTCGGCGGATGCCTTTATACCCCAGCCGCTCTGACGTCGGGGAGGAGGTGACATCAGCCGGCGCCGGACCCAGACTTTGGAATCCGGCCGACTGAAGGGCTGCCTGAGGCAGGACAACCCATATGTCAGGACTGCAGTTGCATATCTATCGGACATCTACATTTATGGTAGGTACAAAACTGTACTTTATGTACACTTACCATAAATGTAGATGTTCGAGTGTATTCACTGTTGCAGTCCTTTTCCTGCTTCTTCCAGGCCTTCTCAGTCCAAAACCAGAGCCAGCAGAACACCCAGGCTTCAGTCCCAGGGTATGCACAGGACTAAGAAGTGGAGGGCTCCCACTTCCAAATCAGGGAGTAGTAAGACTCCCCCTTATGGTAAACTGCCTACTTTAAAACTTCCAAGCCCTTCTCAACTGACTGCTCCTTTAGGGGGAAAGATTGCCCTGCCGGCAAAAAACTGGGAACTCATTACCTAGGACAAATGGGTTTTAAATATAGTCTCCCAAGGATACACATTTCACTTCCACACATTACCAACCCCAAACGGTTGGCCAGATCTACACTCAAATCAGTGGGCAGAGACTCAAAAGCAAGTACTCTCTCTCTTAAGCATAAGGGCTATTCAAACTGTACCAGAAGAGGAAAAGGGACAAGGTTTCTACTCAAGACTTTTCCTGGTACCCAGAAAAGACAACTCATGGTGTCCTATCCTGGAACTTTCTGTCCTAAACACCTTTTTGGTGATCCCAAAATTCAAGATGCTAACTCTTCACCAGTTGCTTCCTATGCTAGGCAAGGATGCCTGGTTGGCAACAATGGATTTAAAGGAAGCCTACCTGCACATCCCAATCAGTGAATCTTGCAGAAGATACCTACACTTTAAAGCAGGGTACACGCACTATTGGTTCTCTGCACTGCCCTTTGGCTTATCTACTTTTCCCAGGATATTCACAAAGTGCATAGCTCCAGTCATTGCATTTTGCAGGCAAAGAAATATTCAAATATACCTATAACTGGACAATTGTTTAATTCAGGCAGAAAGCCAGAACATACTTTTGAATCATCTGGCATTTGTACAAAAGGTGCCAACTTGCCTGGGGTACACCATAAATGAAAAGAAATCACATCTTGTACCCTGTCAACAAATTATATTCCTGGGAGCAAGCTTGAACATGACTTCCCAGATGGCTTTCCTCATGCCAGAGAAACAAATTCATTTGACAGCTTACTTCAAACTAATAGCCAGAAAAAACCTGTTATCTGCAAGGAAAATACTGCAAGCCTTGGGGTTCATGGCCTCCTGCATTCTCCTAATTCCATATGCAAGACTGCATATGAGGAAACTACAATGGTATCAACATTCTCAGGATCTAGAAGCAATGATTCCTATTATACCTTGCCTACAGTTAGAGTTCCTTTGGTGGGCAGAGGCCTGCCACCAAAACAAGGGACTACCATTCACTCTACCCCTTGCCACCCAAACCCTCACAACAGATGCATCAGACTATGCATGGGGGGCTCACCTGGCAGGAAAGTACATTCAGGGCAAATGGAACCCAAGTCAGATGCACCTACATATCAATCAAAAAGAAATGCTAGCTGTACAGAACACTCTGACAGCCTTCAAGGACCACATTCTTCCTGGACAATTAATGGTAAAGCAGCACTGTTATGTGGTACATAAACAAGCAGGGGGGTACCCATTCATACCCCCTCTGCAGACTAGCCATGGCTCTGTGGAACACAGCCTTGAGCTACCAAGTGCATCTACAGGCGCAATTCCTGCCAGGAATACTAAATACTAAATACACTGGCAGATGAATTAAACAGAAATCTGATGAACCCACACGAGTGGAAACTGGAACCAAAGACTTTCAACATGTTGATAAAAAAGGGGGAGCCCAGATATAGACCTATTTGCCTCCCCTCAGGACTACCAATTGGACAAATTCTGCACAAGGACTCCCCACAAACAAGCATGGAAAGTGGATGCCCTGTCCTTCAGCTGGAAAAATCTTATCAGTTTATGCCTTTCCTCCTCTGCATCTCCTCTCCACAGTACTACTAAAGATCAAACAGGACAAACCAAGGACAATACTGATTGCACCAGACTGGACATGCCAACACTGGTACCCCCTCTTTCACAGTGTGTCACTACTTGTTCCATGGCACCTGCCTCAGACCCCTACCCTGCTGTCCGAGCAGGAGGGCCAGATTCTGCATCCTCAGCTTCAAACCATGAATCTGGCAGCCTGGCTAATTACCTAATCTCTCTGTCACTATCCCTCAGTAAACAAGTGTTGGATGTCATTTTGGAGGCAAGGAGGCCTAGTACTAGAAAATCTTATGCAGAAAAATGGAAAAGATTCTGTTCCTGGAACCAAACTCAAGGGATGGGCACAGCAGCGCCCAGTTTACCTCAGATTATTCAATACGTAACTGAGATGCTTCACAAGGGCCTTTCTTTTTCCTCCATCAAAATTCAGGTCTCAGCCATTTCAGCTCATTACAACACAGAACCACCCCTCTTCTCTCATCCACTGCTCAAGCAGTTCCTCAGAGGGGCCAAAAATTTAAGACCACCCAGGAGAGACCCAACTCCAGCCTGGGACCTTAACTTTGTATTGAAAAAAACTCACTCTATCTCCTTTTGAGTCAGCTGCAAGTGCAGAGTTAAAATTCCTTTTTTGGAAAAAAACCTTCCTTTTAGCAATCACTTCAGCAAGAAGGGTATCTGAATTACAGGCCCTTATGGCAGCGGAGCCTTTCATCATCTTTCATACGGACAGGGTGTCCTTCAGGACCAATCCCTCCTTCATGCCCAAGGTAGCATCTAGTGTGGCTCTTAATCAGTCCATTTATTTGCCGACCATCTTTTCTAATCCATAGAACAAAGGGGAACGGATACTGCACTCCTTAGATGTGCACAGACAACTTAGATTTTACTTGGACAGGACTGAACCTCAAAGGAAATCTGAACAACTGCTGGTGGCATTTGCTGCAGGGGCAGAGGGAAGGCCATTTTAAAGCAAACCATTTCTAAATGGATAGCCCATTGCATTCATTTCTGCTATAAGCACCATGGAAAACCTATCCCACGGGGGATAAGACCACACTCAACCAGGTCTGTATCTATCTCTACAGCCTTTCTCAGAGGTGTCCCTACCAGGGACATCTAGAAGCTGCTACCTGGAGTTCTGTACATACTTTCACCAAGCATTACCATTTGCCAATTTTCTCTAAATCCAGAGCTGGCTTTGCCACTGCAGTCTTGCAGGGCCTTATAGCTGGTCCTAATGCTATCTAAATTCCTCCTCCCATCCTTAGCTTTGGGAAGCTACCCAAATGTGATGACTGCAACAGTGAAACATGAAGAACATAGTACAGTTGTGTACACTTACCATAAATGTAGATGTTCCAGTGTATTCACTGTTGCAGTCCTGGTTACCCTCCCTTCAGCCCCCTGACTTCTTCTGGCTATACTTCTATTCTCCTTTACTATGCTTAAAAGCATTTTGGTGTATTTGCTTTTTTGTTGGAGATATAACCTTGTATAT
Source organism: Protopterus annectens (assembly GCF_019279795.1). Classification (NCBI taxonomy): domain Eukaryota; kingdom Metazoa; phylum Chordata; order Ceratodontiformes; family Protopteridae; genus Protopterus; species Protopterus annectens. The sequence continues at coordinate 1,977,862,564 of NC_056741.1, read as the reverse complement.
ATATATATATATATATATATATGTATATGTATATATATATATATATATATATATATATATATATATATATATATATTTAATTGCTTCCCATTAGGGGGCACCTGACATCTGGGGTAAGAAAAACTGATGCAGTGGCGTCAGCTGCATGCTTTATACTCATGACTACCTGACGTCATGGAAGATGAGACAGCAACTGAAGCAGGACCCAAGACTTTGATAATCAGGCCGACTGAGGGCTACTGCAAGCAGATAACCCAAATGTGATGACTGCAACAGTGAATACACATGAACATCTACATCTATGGTAAGTGTACACAACTGTACTGTGTAGGCCATGGGGGATATTTTGTGATTGGACTTCCTGTAAGCCTGAAGTCCTGTGCATGGGGTAACCATACCTAGCACTCATTGAGCAAAAATGAACTGAAGGTGGCATAAATTGAAATCCCCCTTAATGTCAATACCATTGCTGTGTCAATGAGAAGAAAACTGGGGAGGGTACAAAGCTCTGAAAGTTGGGTTAAATGATGAACTCGCTTCCCAAAAGTTCCGACTGTAATAGTGATCCTACTCAAGTATCTTTGGATGTTATGTTGTCCTATCTCGCCTTCATTCTTACTGATTGGGTTCCCCAGATCTCGTTTGCCGCTTAAGATTGGATGCTCTTCTCCTTGGCAGTGGCTACGTTTTTGAAGAATTTGCATATCTTGTATTTTTGCTTAACTGTTGTTGTCCTACACTTAGTTATGGCTGATTTTTATAGGTAGTTTTCTTTCTGCTGTTGTGTGTGCTGTTTATTTTTATATTACCGGGATTGTTCCTTAGTTGGCCGTAGTTTTTAGTTGCCGGCCTATTTTCTTCTCTATCCTGTCGGAAATCTTTAGTGAAGTCCATTTTCTAGTGTGTGTATTGTTTATTAGTGATTCTTGGCTCGTTTGAGCTAGAGAGCCAAGTGCCTGTTTAAATTAGAGGGCTTAGCTAATTTTTGTTCCCTTAGCTGTTTTTTTCTCATTTAATAGCAGTGCTAGGTCTGTTTAAGTTAGAGGGCCTAGCACCCATTTAACTTAGAGGGCAAAGCTATGCTTATCTTTAAATATATATTCTTAAAATAAATGTGCTGTGAGTTTGTATTCTTATAGAGACCTGCTTTCGAGCTGATGAGGAGTGTGCTGTCCCCACCTACAACTCTACACAAGGGTACTGGTAGTCTTCCCCCTAAGGCATGGGTGTCTGTCTCGACACCATCCCATCCTCAGGACAGCAGAGATATAGGGCCTCAGGTAGCCTCATTGGGCGAGTCCCACTCTCCCGAGACCTCCCCAGAATACCCTTCTGAGAAGGTTCCTCCGAAGAAAACATGTAAGAGGAAGCATCTGGACTCACCAGATGAGTCAGTCACCTCAGACACTGACCTTGAGGAGTCAGAAGGGTCCCCACAGTCATCCTCGGAAGATATTTCCTTTTCAGATATCTTAGAAATCCTAAAACAGAGAGGGAGCTGGAAGCCCAATAACCCTTCTGATGAGTTGGTGTACCTGAAGGCCTTCGGATCTCAACCTTCAGCCTCCTGGGTATCCCCACCTTTTGATGAACTAATGGAATTGGTTAGTCGAAAGGTGTGGGAGTCACCAGACCCTTGGAACCAGTCCCTAGGAGACCAAATAAATTTATAACAGCTCCAGCAGAAAAAGACTTTATTACTAAAGGTGCCCTTGTAGATGATATGGTGGTGGCAGCAGCCACCAAGAAGGAACTCTTTGAAATGTCCTCATCTGTCCATCCACCGAACAAGGAGTCTCGAAGATGACAGATATGGGGAGCGTATTTTCTCGTTAGCGGCTTTTACCCTTCGATCGCTGAACCTTACGCCCTTCACTAGGCTACAAAGAGATCTCCTGAAGGAGTTACGAGATACTCTCCAAGGTTCAGTAGCTGCAGGGGTTTCAGACAAGGTGACCTCTCAGCTATCCACCTTAAATTCTATACTTACCTCCTCCATGAGATTGATTTCCTATGCAGCGGATGGAGCAAACAGGACAAGCGGGTTCAGGGTTTCCCGAAGGAGGTGCTCCTGAATGCACCTGTGTAATTTTGTAGAACCTTTTAAGTCTACCTCTGTCAGCGCCCCTTTCGATGGTTCCTTTCTCTTTGGGCCAGAAGTCAAAGACACACTCACCAGATGCGAGCAGAAAGGAAAAACTCTCTCTGCCATTGGAGTACGTTTTTCTGTCCCTTCCAGTCCCTATTCTGAGGGTCAGAAAGGTGGAAAAATGTGGTTCGAGAAATCCCAGAGAGTTTTTCAGAATGCATGAGGTGAATCCTTCCCCAGGGGCAGAGGGGGAAGCAATAATGGTAGACTCTATCCATGAGGCAGAGGGGGAAGCAATAATGGTAGACTCTATCCATGAGGCAGAGGGGATCTGCAAAATCAGGGTGACCGTGATTCCTTTCGCAGCCGACCTTTCCAGTGCTCCTGAAAGGAGGCCCGTCTGTCCTACTCTGGAGCCAGTCGGGGGGTGGTTATCTTTGTACCCAGAAGCCTGGCAAGATACCACAAAAGACAAGTGGGTACAAAGTGTAATATCCAGAGATTATTCCATTCCCTTTTCCCTTCCCGTCCCACAACTCCGAAGGATCCCGGACGTTCCATCCATTCTAAGGGAACAGGCAACTATAGACATTCAAAAGTTGCTAGACAAAAGAGTCATCCAAGAAGTACCTGCAGACCAAATAGGATTCGTAACTTATATACTTATATATATTTTATATTTTTAGTTAAAATGTTGGAATACAGTTAATTAATTATTTATGTAATTTCTCATATACATAGTGATGTATAAAAGAGTCTTGTGAGTATATGTTTTTAAGAAGCCATCAGACGTTTTTAAAAAATCTTAATTGATTAATTAGTATGCTCTATATAAGAGTGTAATGAAGAATTTGAAGTTGTCTGATGAAGGCTGGTATTACGCAGCCAAAAGTGCTTACAGATAAATTCCTCTCTTGATTTATTCATCGTTGTCCGTTTGATTGCCTTTGTGTTGTTGGATATATTTTTCTTCAGGATTCGTAACTTACTCAAGATTCTTTTTAGTACCAAAAAGAACAGGGGACTGGGGACCCATATTGGATCTCAGCAAACTAAACGAATCTGTAAAGATGCCCAAGTTCCGAATGGTGACACTACAGTCAATTCTTCCCTTTTTAGGGAAAGACTTTTGGATGTGCTCAGTAAACCTCCAGGATGCATACTACCACATAAAAATGGACAGACCATCAAGGAGTCACTTACACTTCTGGCTGGAGCCAGTCATTACCAGTTTTGAGCTCTGCCCTTTGGTCTCACTACAGCCCCCAGAATGTTCACCAAATGTATGGCAGTAGTCACGGCTCACTTGAGACGGCTAGGAATCCAGGTGTTTCTGTACCTAGATAACTGGCTCCTGAGTGCCACCACCATACATTTACTACAACAGTCAAGAGACCAAACCTTAGAAATTTGTTCCCAATTAGAGATAGCAATAAGCTTAGAGAAATCTGCCTTGTTGCCTTGTCAGCATATTAGCTTTATAGGAGCAGAATTAGACACTGTCTCTATGAAGTCAAAGTTACCTGCAGAAAGAGTTTTGGTACTCAGACAACAAATTATCGATCTCCTGCCAAAGACAAAACTAACAGTGAAAACAGTCCTGAAAGTTCTAGGAATGATGGCATCAAGATATAACCCTAATCATGTTAGCCACGATGCACATGAGAATTCTTCAGTGGCTTCTCTTTTCTCAGTGGTCCTTACAAGATCTTCCCATGTTTCACCGGATCAGAATTACAGAGTCATGCAAGAAGGATCTAAGATGATGTCTCGTTTCCAGTCATGTCACGTTAGGTTGACCCTTTACTCCACAACAACCTCTGGCAACAGTGACCACAGACTCCTCCCAGATTGGGGGGGGGGCATTATCTTGGGAGGATGGTCCAAGGCACATGGCAGGATCATGAAACACATTTGCACATCAGTGTTCTAGAGCTGAGAGCAGTGCTGTTGGAGTTGTAAGCACTTCAGGACTATCTTCCATTAGGAACAATTGCAATTCAGTCAGACATTATGTTGGTGGTTTGGTACATAAGCAAGGAGGAACCAAGTCTTATCCCCATTGCCGAGTGGCTTTCAGAGTATGGCTATGAGCAACCTCTTCCCAACGCTTTCTGATAGCAACACACATCCCAGGGAAGTCCAATATGATGGCAGACAGGCTGAGCAGAGCAATTTTGATGCCTCACAAGTGACCCCTAAAGAAAGAGCAGAAAAAATATTCCAGAAATGGGGCCAGCCTTGCTGTAACCTATTTTCCACTCCTATGAATGCCAAGTGCAGCAGCTATTTTTGCCCTAATCCCCCCTCCAGGGAAGTCACCCAGGGATGCTCTTGTTCACAATTGGCCCTCGGGACTACTGTATGCATTTCCTCCATTTCCCCTAATACTACAAGTCATTCAGAAAGCCTACTCATTAGAAAGCAGGATAATTCTCATCACTCCATACTGGCCTCGTCATATTTGGTTTCCCTTCCTCCAGCCACATCTTCAGGAAGAACAGTGGACTCTGGACCTAGTTCCAGACCTTCCGACTCCTATGTTGGGAAAGCTCCACCACTCCCTCCAAACCCTCAGTTTGACAGCATGGCTGCTCTAGTTCCCAACTTAGTCAGCCTTCACAGTTTTACACCAGTAGTTAAACACATCCTGGTATCCTCGCACAAGGCTACAACTAGGAAGCTGTACTCTTGCAAATGAAAAAGGTTCTCACTCTGGGCACAGAGTAAAAACGTCCATCCCCTTTTTTGCCTCGATCTCTTCTATTCTTGAGTTCCTATCAGAGCTTTTTCAACAAAGTTCAGCGGAAGTTTCTATCAAGGTGCAATTAGCTGCAATCTCCAATTTTCATATAGGTGAACTTGGATGTCACACAGATTATGTAAAGCTTTTTTAAAAGGTATCTGCTTATTAAGACCCCCCCATTAAAGAACCACTCTCACCGTGAGACTTGAATTTTGTTCTAACATATCTAACCTTGGCCCCTTTTGAACACTCATCATCTTGTGACCTCAAATTTCTGTCTTGGAAGACAATTTTCTTAGTTGCTATTGCCTCTGCAAAAAAAGTTTCAGAATTGCAAGCTTTATCAATCGGACCTTATTTAATCTTCCGTAAGGATGGGGTATCTCTCTGGACATACCCATCATTTTTACCTAAGGTGTGTTCACAAAATAACTTAAACCAATCTATTGAGCTTCCAGTGTTTTTCCCTAGTCATGGCAACAAGGCAGAATACATGCTACACCAATTAGATGTGCATAGACAACATCACTTCTATCTGCATAGAGCCAAAGATTTCAGAAAGTCTAATCAACTGTTTCGTTTTCAGAACTCAAAAAAGGCATGCCAGTGTCTAAAGTCTCACTCTCATACTGGCTCTCAAATTGTATTACCTTTATTTACAATTCTAATAACAGACAACTACCATTCAAAGTCAAGGGTCACACTACCAGGGCCATGGCAATGCCATCTGCTTATCTAGCTAAACTATCAATGGACAGTATTTGTGCTGCTGCTACGTAGGAAAGACCTCACACATTTATCACTCATTACAAAGTGGATTTGGCCTCCAGGGACAGAGCCTCCTTTGGTTCCACTGTGCTGAAATGTATACTCCCATGAGCACCCAGGGAATATGGTGCTAGGGACACTGTCCCAACCAGTAAGAATGAAGGCGAGATAGGACAACATAACACAAAGAAGTTATGTACTCACCATAACCTTCCATGTTTGTTGTCCATCTCACCATTCATTCTTACGATCCCTCCCACCTTCCCCCTGCCTAAGACTTCTAGAGAACCTGGAGGATTGCTTTCCTTGGACAAGGCGCTCCTCTGGCTTTCTTCCCTTTTTAAGTATCCATTATAGGACTAGTGTACACATATGGCAATGGTTAGCAGCAAACAAGATCTGGGGAATCACACACTGCATGATGGGATAGGTGTTTAGCCATGAGCCAAGTGAAAGACTTTGAGCTATAGTATGCAGCCGAGTCAGAGCCGAGGATCGGCTCTGAGCTTAACCAGTAAGAATGAATGGCGAGATGGACAACAAACATAGAACGTTATGGTGAGTACATAACTTCTTTTTATGGTAAATTCATTACATAATTGTACTTTTTGATGTTTTTCGTAGCCAAATTTGCAGTACTGATTCATGGGTTTTCCTGCCATGCAGAAGCCTGCAACTGGCCTGATTTCCATAGTCTTAATATCTGGACATTAGGGTATAAGAAGGGCATTCATCAGTGCTATCTTCAGTTATTTCTAGCTGTGCAGTCCAATGCTTTTCACGTGTTCAATACACTCTTGGTCTGTCAGTCAGCTCTTGTTTCCAGAGATCCTGTCCTCCACCTAGTCAGATATGTACCTTATTGGGGAAATTTCTCTACTGTTTTAATGTTCAAGAAAGTAAATAATTGCTTGAAGTCTGGAAATCTAGAACCATCTCACCCATCCACTGAGGCCTCTCCACCTAAAAGCAGGGAAGTAGCTTTTTAGGAAGGGCATGTTTCCTCCAGCTCTAATAATGAAGAGAAATTGTCTTACTCTGGACATTTACCACCTCAGACCTACACAGACTGGGACTTGGATGATGTACCCTCTTCCGCATCTCCAAAGGACCTTCCTTTGGGAATACTCTACATAAAAGGAAGGAGGCTTTCAGCTAGGAAGGTAAGCAGCTCCTCCAGACCAAGACCCACTATAGGGAACTCCTAAGTCTTCCTTCACCCAGACCACTGTCTATTCCCCCAGTACTTGTTGTATTAGATTATGTCTTCTGGGACATATTTCTACACCCTGATTCTCTACACTCCTGTTTCGAGAAACCAGACAAGTTTTACAGAGTACTGGAAACTTGAAAGCACCTATGTAAAAATCTGAAGGCTGATTTTTCTGTTGTCTCCACTAAATCTACTGAAGGTTTACCTAAAGGGCCAACAAGAAGTCCCTTGCCTAATAACAGGAAAGTAGATTATTAGACAGGTTTGGGAAGAAAACCTATAATTGCCACCCTGGCCATGAGAGCCTTGAATTGTCAGTTGCATATGCTTAAGTAGCTTGAATCTCTCCAAAGACAAAATGCTAGCTAAGGTAGACACTGATGTTTTTCAAGAATGCAACTGCAGTCCTGACATATGGGTTGTCCTGCCTCAGGCAGCCCTTCGGTCGGCCGGATTCCAAAGTCTGGGTCCGGCGTCGGCTGATGTCGCCTCCTTCCCGACGTCAGAGCGGCTGGGGTATAAAGGCATCAGCCGGCGCCATCTTCTTCAGTCTTTCTTGCCGCACGGTGCCCGAAGCAGAAGCAGTTCGCAAGTGCCGGTCGGTCAGCTGCTGTGTTTTCAGTTTCCGAAGTCATCTAAAAAGCTAAGTACCCTGTTGGGGAAAATTTTTTCTTGCCTCAGCCGATGTCAGAACAAATTGAGAAAGTTAATAATTGTTTGTCTTGTGGTAAACAAATACCTCATAAGGACTTCCGTTCTTACTGCCTCCCTTGCCTGGGCCCAGACCACGACGTCTCGGCCTGTGCCGCCTGTGCTTGCTTTAATAAGCGCACTCTCAGGCGCCGGGCAGAATTTGCCGAAAACGTTTTTGGTGAATCCTACGCTTACACCATGCCGTCGGAACTACCGACAGCACAAACTACCAAAAAACGTAGGAACCGGGACTGACACCCTCGGCCCGCGTCTTCTACCGATACTACTACTAAGCCCTCCTCGAGTGCTTCGGTTCCTTCGGAAGCGGTTATTGAACCGCTCCAGGTCGACGACACCGCATTAACACGTTCTTCGGTCTCGGAGCCTACACCGGTGCCGGTTGTTGATTTTCCTCCAGAAACCGAAGTTCTCGATCTACCCAACACCATTCCTGTTGACAAGGTTACCCCTGCACGTGGGGCAGCTAGGCCTCCTGTATCCATGTCCATCAAGGCCTTTGCACGTGCTAAGGCCGCCAGCCAGGCCAATTGCCCATCCTAAGCCTGCCTCACAGGCCCCTTCTTCTGATAGACAGATCATGTCTCTTGCTGCAGATCTAATCTCTCTTATCAGGGGGTCTCAGCCCCATCCAGACAGAGGTTCTCAGCCACCTGCAGAAAAAAGGCCAAGAACTGAGCAGGCTGACAACCTCTCCTCAGATGAAGCCTCTGGGGTTTCAGAGCATTCAGATACCCAATAAGAATCTTTCCAAGCCTATGAAGACTCTGATGCTGAGGAATCAATTCCCTCCTCCTCTCCTCCGGAGGATTTTTCTTTCGGTGAAGTCCTCCACTCCATGAGGGAACATTTTAATTGGCAGGGTCAGGAATTTTCTGATTCAAGGAAAAGGCTCCGTACCTTCCTCAAGTTACCCCAGCACAGGCCTTTGGCTATCCCTCCAGTTTTGGATGTCCTGGAAGATGTATTTTCAGACTCCAGTGCTTCCCCTGATTCTCTCCCTCCTGCTCCTGTCAAGCCAGACAGATATTACAGGGTCCCTGACACTCACAAGCATTTCTTTAAGGCCCAAACTGTGGATCTAGAAACTATTTCACAGGGCCCCAAAGGAGTGGCTTCTTCCTCGGCCAAAAATCCACTACCAGCTGACAGGGAAGCAAGGTCCCTGGAGAGATGGGGTAAAAAAGTTTATACCTCTACCACTCTTGCTATGAGGTCACTTAACTGCCTTCTTCATATGTTTAAGTACCAGGATTATTTGCTGGATGATTTGCAGAAAAAACTAGCCTCTCCTGAGCCTATAGATAGAAAGTCATTGCAGGATTTGGTTCATAATTCACAGCAGGTTAGCAACCATTTTCTTCAGTGTGGTTATGATGCATTGGAGGCTTCATGTAGGACAGCTATGACAGGGGCTGTTATCCGTAGACATGCTTGGTTGAAAGAGCAGCCACTGCCGGATCATGTTAAAGTAAAGCTCCTGGACGCACCTCTGGATAAACAGAAGCTTTTTGGTGCTAATGCTCAGTATGTGTTGAAGTCTATTGAGGAGAAGGCAAAATCAGTACAGACAGTAAAAGATTTCCTCCAGGTTCAGCCACCCAGATTCAGCAGGAATTGGCCTTCAAAGAATTGGTCCTTTCCAGACTCAGACAAGTTTCAAAGGGGAAAGAACAGGCATGCACGAGGTAGAGGGCAATACCGAGGATCCTACAGGGGCCGCCAGTGGCAACCTCAAAATCAAAGAAGTGGCACAGGTACTTCACCTGCACCACAGGGACAATCACAATGACTTACCTATCACTCCGCCTACCAAGGCTCAAAGAGAAGCACCATTAGGTGGAAAATTATCTCTATTCTCAAGAAACTGGCACATTATAATAAAGGACAATTGGATTCTGGACATAATAGACAGAGGTTACAAGTTCCACTTCCATACTTTACCAACAGGACAAGGCATGCCAAACCTGCCACAAAATCAAAGGGCAGAGGCACTCAGAGAAGTCTCAAAGCTGTTACAAATGAAAGCAATAGAGAAGGTTCCTCCTCAGGAACAAGGCCTGGGATTTTACTCAAGACTGTTCCTTGTTCCAAGAAAAGAAGAGCAATGGAGACCTATTTTGGACTTGTCCGTACTAAATACTTTTCTCATGGTGCCAAAATTCAAGATGCTGACGTTACAGCAACTTCTTCCCATGTTGGGCAAGGGGTCGTGGCTGGTTACTCTGAACCTCAAGGAGGCATACCTGCATGTCCCTATCAGACACAGTTGCAGAAGATACCTTGCAGGAACAGAGCATTATCAATTCTCAGCATTGCCGTTTGGCTTATCTACTGCGCCCAGAGTATTCACGGAATGCCTGGCATCAGTAGTGGCACACTGCAGACTCCAGGGGATTCAAATATACCCCTACCTGGATGACTGCCTCATACAAGCAGACAGCAAACAAACCTTGACAAAACACTTGGATTATGTCATTCAGTTGCTACAGGCTTTGGGATACACAGTCAACATTCCAAAATCAAGACTAGTGCCATCCCAAGAGATTATATTTCTAGGAGAAAAGTTGAACACACAGCTACAAATGGCCTTTCTCACAGAGGAGAAACAAGAGCATTTGACAGACTACTTCAAAAGCCTAGCAAAACTAACCCACCTGACCGCAAGGAAGACCCTGCAGGCCCTGGGGTTCATGGCATCTTGCATTCTCCTCATCCCTCTGGCAAGACCACACATGAGAAAACTACAATGGTACCTCAAAAGCTTGTGGCCTCAACACAGCCACAACCTAGAACACATAATTCCTCTCATACCATGCCTACAAAGGGAATTTCTATGATGGGCTCAAGCAAGTCACTTAAACAAAGGCATGCCTTTCAACAAAGCTCCAACAAGTCAAACTATTACAACAGACGCCTCAGACCATGGATGGGGGGGCGCACATGGACGACAGATGCATTCAAGGGCAATGGACTCCCATGGAAGGGCATCAGCACATAAATCAAAAAGAGATGTTGGCAGTGATACATGCAATAGAAGCCTTTGGAAAATCTCTTCAGCAAGGCCATCTGCTAATAAGGACAGACAACACCACTGTCATGTGGTACATAAACAAACAAGGGGGCACTCATTCCTACCCCCTCTGCAGACTAACAATGACTCTTTGGGAAAAGTCCCTGAAACTGAACATCTACTTGCAATCCCAGTTTGTTCTGGACAAGGACAATGTTCTGGCAGACAGGTTAAGCAGAAATTTCTTGGATCCACATGAATGGATGCTGCACCCACGCATTTTCTCACAAATAACAACTGCATGGGGAAGGCCAGACATAGACCTCTTTGCATCTCCTCTCAATCATCATCTGGAAAGGTTTTGCACAAGGATTTACCATCCTCTAGCTTGGAAAATGGATGCTCTTTCCTTCAGTTGGAATGCCCTAACAATTTATGCATTCCCTCCCCTACCTTTAATCACCAAGGTGTTACTGAAGATCAAGGCAGAACAACCAAGAGGAATCTTGATAGCTCCGGACTGGCCAAGGCAACACTGGTACCCACTACTACTGAGCATTACTCACACCAAACCGTGGCCCTTGCCTCCTTGGCCTCAGCTCCTGACTCAGCACAACTACAAAACTGTTCATCCGAAGCTGCAAACCTTAAAGCTGACAGCTTGGAGAGTTCCATGAAATTTTGATGGAGGCACGCAGACCTTCACCAGAAAAACCTATTCGACCAAATGGAAGAGATTCACCATCTGGAATGTCAACAAGGGCCAGGATGCATCCCTGATGAGCATACCTCTAATATTAGAATACTTGGCAGAAATGTTTCGCAGTGGCCTTTCATACTCTTCCATCAAAATCCACGCTTCAGCTATCTCAGCCATTACAACTGTGATCCACCTGTGTTTTCGCATCCTTTGCTAAGACAGTTTCTAAGGGGTATAAAGAATATCAAACCTCCAAGGAAACAACCAATCCCTGCATGGGACCTCAACTACGTCCTGGAAAAATTAACTCTTCCTCCTTTTGAACCAGCAGCATCTTCAGAAATGCAATTCCTATCTTGGAAAATGGTTTTCCTGTTGGCAGTCACCTCAGCAAGAAGAGTCTCAGAGATACAGGCCCTCATGGCAGTTCCTCCTTTCCTCATCTTTCATCAGGACAGAGTTTCTCTTAGGACCAATCCTTCCTTTATGCCCAAGGTGATATCCAGGGTGTCTCTAAACCAAGCAATTCACCTGCCTACTTTCTTTCCTAACCCTCAAAACAAAGGGGAAAAGCTGTTGCATACTTTAGACATTCACAGGCAACTACGCTACTACTTGGACAGAACCAAGTCTACCAGGAAGTGTGACCAACTGTTCGTAGCCTATGCTGCTGGGCACAAGGAAAGGCAGTCACCAAGCAAACTATCTCAAAATGGATTGGACACTGCATCAGATTCTGTTATTCTTTCCATGGAAAAAATGTGCCAGTCAATATTAGACCACACTCCACCAGAGCTATGGCCACATCCACAGCCTTTCTAAGAAGAGTGGCTACAAAAGATATTCTAGAGGCTGCTACATGGAGCTCCGTGCATACATTTACCAAACACTACAACCTGCCATTATACTCCAGATCCCGAGCAGGCTTTGCTTCTGCAGTCCTGCAGGGCCTTCTAGCTACACCATCGCTTGCTTAGTCCTACCACCCCCAGCTTGGCTATGGTATTCAACCCATATGTCAGGACTGCAGTTGCATTCTTGAAGGACATAGTACAGTTTTGTACCTACCATAAATGTAGATGTCCGATAGATATGCAACTGCAGTCAGGTTTTCCCTCCCTCCTACCCCTCTGTTTATTCCCTTGGGTACATTTTTCCCCCTTTTTTCCTATAAGCTGGGGATATCTGTTATGGTGTATCTGTTTATTACTGTTGTGCATTTCTAGATTATTTGTTTATCCATTCACAAAATTTAGCCTTCCTTGGAGAGCACCTGGCATCTGGGGCAAGAAACACTGAAGAAGATGGCGCCGGCTGATGCCTTTATACCCCAGCCGCTCTGACGTCGGGGAGGAGGCGACATCAGCCGACGCCGGACCCAGACTTTGGAATCCGGCCGACCGAAGGGCTGCCTGAGGCAGGACAACCCATATGTCAGGACTGCAGTTGCATATCTATTGGACATCTACATTTATGGTAGGTACAAAACTGTACTTTGCAGATAGAACCCTATCTAAGGAAGGTAAGGAGATAATTTGAGAAGCTTTACAATTTACAAGTCTATAGACACTCCTTAAAATCTGTCTGTGATGCCTTAGATGCTTTTTGCAGAGCAGCTGCCACAGGTTATGTCATCTGCAGACATGCTTGATTCAAGACTCAGCCCGTATCAGATCAGGGTAAAGCTGAACTACTAAATGCTCCATTGGACAAGGAATTCCTTTTTTGTCTGCCAGCTGAACAAGTTTTTGAGAAAATGGACAAAAAAGACGGCAAATTAAAATTTGTACCTGTCACCGGCACCAAGGTACAGTAGGAACTACCCATCAAAATCTTAACCTTTCCCTCCAAGACAAGACAAAGGGAGGCCTTCTTGTGGTAAAAAAAAATACAGTCAAGGAAATGGCAAATAAAACAATCTCAAAGGGGCAGCAATGAGAGCAAGTGTGACTGACATTCTTCGTGTTTCACCATTGCAGTCATCACATTTGGGTTATCCCTGCCAGGGTAGCCCTTGGCTGGCCTGAATACCAGAGGCTTAGTATTTCTGTGTCGGTTGCTGTCACTTCAGTACTGAGGTCAGGCCATCAGCAGTATAAAGTAAGGCAGCCGGCGCCATTACATCAGTCTTTCTTGCTGTGGAGCCCGAAGCAGAAGCAGTTCGCACAAGTGCCGGTCGGCCGCTACCTGAGTTTTGTCTACCGAATTCAAGCTGAAGTCTTCTAAAGTTAAGTACCCGGTTGGGGATCCTTTTTTCTTGCACTAACCAATGTCAGAAAAAGTTAACAATTGTCCTGCCTGTGGAAAGCAAATACCACACCGAGACTTTCATTCTTACTGCGTCACTTGTTTAGGCCCAGACCACAACGTCCCCAACTGGTCACTTCTGTGCTTTGTTCAATGCCAGAACTATCTGTCATCGGGCCCTTATTGTAGCTAGATATTTTCCCTTACAGCTGTTCTGAAAAAGGGTAAAGATAAAGACAGAAACAGATTGCACAGGTCCAAACCTACCGACGACGCTCCCGTTAAGCTAGTCGTCAGTTCTCCGGTCCTAAGTGAGGCGCTTTCGCATCCCTTGATGCCCGCTTCTGTGGATTCGCAGGCTGCTACCGAGACCCTTTTAGAGTCCAATATGCTGCATGACTCTTCTTCGACTAAGGAACCTGTGGTCATCTCTACCTTGGATGGGTCCGGAGCTGGTGAGTAGGCACCGGCTTCAGAGGAAGTCCTTCGCACTACCGATTCTCGACACAAACCGATGACTTCTTCCTCGTCTGTCGTTCTTTCGAAATGACTGACTGAGTTTCTTAGGCCCAGGGTACGAAGTACACCCAAAAAACCGACGACTCGATCTCAGGCACCTGCTTCCTTGACTCAGACCCAAATGCTTAAAATGGAGGGAAGACTTTATCATGCTGATCAGGGGAAACCAGGCTACCCTCTCCAAAAGGAAAAGAGATCTGTCCCCTGTAGTTTTGTTGGAAGAAGAGTCAGATGACTCTGATGCATCTGAATATGAAGACATGCAACCCCTCTCTACTTATGAGGATTCTGATGCCTTCAGCCTCTCCCCCCAGATAATTTTTCCTTTGGGGAGACCCTTCATACCTTAAGGGAGCATTTCCAATGGGAGAGTCAGGACTACCCTCAGTCTACAAAGAGACTCAGGGAATTCTTAATCTTCCACAGCACAGACCCTTGGCCATCCCCCCAGTCCTGGATGTTGTGGAAGATGTTTTCCTGGAATTCACCTCCTGCACCCAGAAAACAGACAGGTACTACAAAGTCCCTGACTCACACAAATTTATTTTTAAAAATCCTACTGCTGACCCTGAGGTAATTTCTCAAGGGCCTAAAGGGATTAAAGCAACCTCTGCTAAGAATCCCACCCCCTCAGACAGGAATTCCCGAGCACTAGACAGATGGGGTAAAAAAGTATACACCTCAGCTACCCTTGCTATCACTCCACTAAATTGTCAGTTCCATATGCTAAAATTTCAGCAGCATACCCTGGAGCAACTCAAACAAAAATGTTCTTCCTTTCCTGCTTGTGCAGAATCTAAACAGTTACAAGAGTTAATGCATTCTGCAAGTCAAGTAACTAAACACACTTTGCACTATGGTGTTGATGCCCTAGAAGCTTCATGCAGAGCAGCAGTCGCTGGATCTGTCATAAGAAGGCATGCATGACTTAAGGAACAGCCCTTGCCCAGACCATGTCAAATCTAAACTGTTGGATGCCCCCTTGCACAAAGACAACTTATTTGACACTAAGGCAGAGGAGATCTTAAAAAAAAATGAGGAAAAAGCAAATTGTATGCAGACAGTTAAGGATTTCCTACATGTCCAGCCACCCAGGTACAGCAGGTATTGTCCCACCAAGCACTGGTCCTTTCCAGCTCCCACTAAGCCAGTTCATGCCAGACCCTGGGGAACCAGACCCCACCGACAGCAGCCACAGGGAATGCAGAGATCTAAGCAGTGGACTACCTCCACTTCAAAGCCAGGGAGTTTTAAGCCACCCCCTTATAGTAAGAACTCACAATGACTCACCTACTGTAGTACATGGCGTCATGCATTCTAATGATTCCATTTTCAAAGTTACATATGAGGAAACTTGTGTTTTTTAAAAAAATGTTTAGGGAATAGCACTCATAACCCCTGGAATCTCTGCTCCCTGTCCTTCCATCTCTGGAAAGAAAACTCCCATGGTGGCATAACATAATACAAAAGAACCCAGGAGCAAACTATACTCTGTCAGAAGCAGACAAGACTATCATGACAGACATTGTTTGGGGAGCCCACTTGGATCCCCCTGAAGGTACAGGGCACTTGGTCTCCACAGAAAAGGAAATTGTATGTAAACCAAAAGGAGTTGCTAGCAGTTTACCTGGCCGTAAAAGTATTTTGACCAAATTTAAGACCAGGGACACTGCAAATCTGGACAGACAACACCACAGCCTAGTATGAACCTATGAACCTATGGTACATAAGCCATAAAGGGGACACTTTTCCTATTCCCTGTGCAGCCTTGCCAGAAATATTTCCATGCTGGCTCAAGAGATAGGACTAACATCCTAATCTCTTACTTTCTAGACCAGAGCACTATCCTAGCAGATTCTCTAAGCAGGGACTTTGTAGACCACCAAACAATGGATGTTGAAAAGAGAGGCCTTCTAGCATCTGACTGTACAGTGGGGGATCCCCTCAATAGACCTGTTTGCCTCTTCAACAACAGACAACTGAAGACGTTCTGTTCCAGAACACAACATACAGGAGCTTGGAAGATAGATGCATTCTCCTTCACATGAACAAACTTGTTCCTGTATGCATTCCAGCCCTTGCCTCTGATTTTTGTTAGTACATTTGGAATCCGAGGCAAGGGCTGGAATGCATACATGAACAAATTGGTTCCTGTATGTATTCCAGCCCTTGCCTCTGATTCCAAATGTACTAACAAAAATCAGGGCAGACAGACCCAACCTGATCCTAGTGACCCCTTCTGGCCAAGACATCACTGGTTCTCCCTCCTCCTGATTCTCAGCAAGAGCAGGTTCTGCACCTTATTGTAGGAGATGGATCTCCTCAGCCAAGTCAAGAGGTTTGTCTTCCATCCCCACCTAACCACCCTCAAGCTAACAACTTAGAGGATTGGGTTTTGACACCTAAGACAACATCCTATCCCAAGAAGGTGCTGTCCAGTCTAAGAGAAGCAAGAAAGCCCACTGTCAGGAAATCACATCTGTCACAGCAGAAATACTAACCCTGCTCAAGCAGACATCAGCTCAGTCTTGCAGTTCCTGTCATGTCTCTCTACACTAGGTCTTTCCTATTCCAGACTTAAGGTACATGCATCTGCAATTTCAGCTTGCCTGAATAGTACTCTACCTTATCTTCCCTTATCCCTGTATGAAACCTTTTCTAAAAGGGGTGATTCATTTGAGACCATGCAGAAAGACCCCAACCCATCTTAGGACCCAAATTATGTCTTAGAAAAACTAATCTTGCCTTCCTTTGAACATATAGCCATTGCCTGTCTAAGGATGTTTACGTGGAAGACCATCTTCCTTGTAGCTGTGACTTCAGCCAGGAGAATTTGTGAAGTACAAGCAGTCATATGTAAAGAACCTTTCAGCAGTTACCTCTACCTACCACCCTCAGAACAAACCCAATTTTTATGCCTAAAGTAGTATCAAAACCTATCTAAAACCAGGCTATCCTCTGAATTAAGTTCGGTTACTCACAGCATGGAAAGGATTTACTTCGGCATATTAAAACCCATTCCATCAGGTACAGGACGACTGCCACTACCTTTCTCAAAGGAGTTATCACCGAGACCATCGAAGAGGCAGCCACGTGGAACCCTGTGCGCACCTTCACAAAACACTATAACCTAGACAATGTCTCCTGGGCTAGAACAGGTTTTGCTTCTGCCATCCTGAAAAAAATCTTATTTCCTAAGGTCATGCAGATGAACCACCACCCACATTTTAGCTTTGGGAATCCTTCCAAGAATCAGTATTGCAGTATTTACTGTGAAGAACATGGTACATTTGTGTCCCACTTACCGTAATTGTAGATGATCAAGTACATCAGTGTTGCAATACATACACCCACCCTCCAACCTCTCTGTCTGCTGACCGCTTGTCTCCCCTTTGCTGGGTAAGGAGTTGAGGAGTTCCCTACAGGTGGATCTTTTATCACCATCATCCCCACTCTGCCTCCTATGTTCTTTCCTCCTTTTCACTCAAATTTGGACAACTGGGAAGTTCATGCTGTCTTCAGGCATCAGACTGCTTTTTCATGGCTTAGAAAGTCCTGAAGATGGCATTGACAGACACCTTTCTTATGCTGTGCTGCTCTGATGTCCAGATGTTGGACTTCTGTTGGCTAGGAATGATACAAATACTCTGGAAATGGGGCCGGTCACAAGCTTCTTCATGGCAGGAAGGCCCAGTAATCAGTACTGCAGCATTTATCTACAATTATGGTAAGTTGGACAAAACTATACTTTACCAACTCAATGAGATGGCAACAGTCTGTGGAGTGGCAGAAGCATCCTTACTGTTTCTCCAAGTAAAAGCACAAGCCTTTCTTTGAGGCAGTGCAGTGTGGATGTTGAGATTACTGCTTCCACTGATTCCACGTTAAGGGATGCTATTTATGCTGCCTGGAACCATAATCTTATCTGTCCCCATGAAAGTAGACCGTCACTACTATGTGATAAATGTAGATGCTTTTTTGGAGTAACCTCCCAATGGGTGGTTCCTTTCACAAGTTCTGACATGCATAAGATGGGGGGAAAAAGTGCTTCATTTTTCACCTCTGAGGAATCGTCTTGCTCCCATGATGTGTGGTAATAGGACCTGTGGGACATCCACTTTGTCACTTCTGTCTCTCAACTGCTAGTCTTTTGGCCAACTTCCAGGTATTGTTGGTGTGTCATGAGCTCTCATGTTACAGAAGCTGTGTCTGCTACACATATATTTGACCTAACGCTGAAAAAGAAAGCATCTGTTTCTTACCTGGCTGTTAACTAAGCTTTTATATAGCCGTTTGTAGCTTTGAAGACACTAATACTGTAAGGTCTGTGTCAGCAGGGATTTGTAAACTGAGTGGCTGGACATTAAGATCCTTGTGAAGGAGAAGAACGATGATAGAATTTTGTTTTTCATTTGCTGTGATGCTCAGGATGTTATAGAAGAACTACAGAAATATGATGCAGTCTTGTTTTCAGTCAGGGCATTTTTCTTCTGCTCAAACCTTTTAACATACTTAGGGTTTTTCCCCAAAACACTGACCTCTGCATTGCCAGAAGTAGTCAAGTGCTATACCACTCCCCCAATACCTGACTTCATCATTGTAAAAGACAGTCCTGCATGTATTAATTTTGGGTCTTGGATAAATACGGAGAGATCTGAAGGAAGTTTCCTCACTTCTTGTCCAAGTTTTATATTGCCACCAGTGACCAGATTAGGTAACACAACTGTAAAATTCATGCAAATTTTATAAGTGATAGCTAAGCCAGTCCAGTCAACAAAGCAGACATGTTTCCCTAGAACTAAACTGCACCACACAAAAGAGTTTTAACAGAAAACCACAAATATAGAATCAAACAAATATTTTATTATCTCCAGTGCCGCGGCAAAAAGGCCTTCCCAGGAGTACCATATTTCTCTAGAACTTCTGAAGCAGACCTTACTCTGTCAAGGTAGTTTTATTCACAGAGGATGGCTTGGAGTTCTAATAGCAGTTGTTGTTCCAAACTCTTTCCTTGTGAATGACTGTTACAGCAGGTTGATAATATAGGCTTTTCTCTCATTTATCCACCCATTGCCTGCATCCTTCCCAAAATGTCCACTGCCATCTTCATAGGAGCACCGTCTGTCTAATAACGCAACACCTGCACCTGTGGTGCTTGCTGGTTTGTAAAATGGTAGGATTACCACTGCTGTCATCAGCTGAGGTTGCTTCTTTGAAACCATTGAAATGTGCATTGCATTTCTTTCTAAAAGCAAGTAATTTAGTCCTCTTGATTATTCTGTCAGAACTGACTGTATCTGAAATATTTACTGACACAAAGTATCTAATTTTTTATTCACCCCACCCCACCCCGTCGTCTTCCCTGTGGGTGTTAAACTCAGCAATGTCAGTAAATATGTGTGCATGTGGAAGGCTGATAGCAAAAAGGATTTATACTGAAAGTATGCATTCTATTTTTAAGTGACTCACAAGGCAGATAACTGCATCGATGGCTCTTATCAGCATGGATTTTCATAAAATTAAGTTTTGTGCATCCGTTGTTATTCGCCTGCAATGCAGCATTACTGATGCTTTGAATCATGGTCTTCCCATTGATACAAGCTTCTACAGACCTAGACATTTCCAAAGTCTTTGATAGCATCCATCATTAAGATTTAATGAGATAGTAAAAGCAACTGGAAACTTGATCCTTATGTAGAATTATGGATAATGGACTGGTTAAAGGCAGAGCTCCTACTGTCAGGATTTAAGGAATGTCCCAAAATCTGTCCTCGAGATCATCTTTTAATTGTTTTATGGCACAGGTCTAGATTTGCATTTGATTCTAATTATTTTTTTTATTTTATTTTAGTTAAGTGGGATAGAGCACTGATCTTCATGGACCTTTTTCAGACTCAGCCCAGGAGCACTGTCTGGTTAAGTGACTTGCTTGGTTTACCTACAAGATTTTATATCAGAACCACAGTGGAGAAAAGGAATAAAAACCTGAAAAGCATACTGCTGCTTCGCACATTACAATACACTGCAATGAAACTCATAGTGATGTGACATCTTCACAGTGAAAGATGCACATTAAAAGAGTAAGCAATGATTCATGGGTATGTCATTAGACAGTAGAGGCTGAGGGAATCAAACCCCTGGACCACAGGAAACAGCCCATTAACAACTCCTTAAATCTTGCACCAACTAAGGAAACTGCATCAATTTACAGAAATTTGTAAATCAGTTATGTCTTGGATCCACTGCTAATAGTGTACACTGTAGCATATCTAAGTGCTCTATAATATACTTTGATAAAATAACAGCAGTTATCATTATGTGGTAAATAAGACTATTCTTGAAAGTGTATTATCTTGCAAAAGATGAGTATAGTTGTTGACAATAAAACTTAATTTTATTAGTATTGCCAGTAATATTATATAGAGGTGTTTTTCTCACTGCATGCACAATATCAAATACTTGAATGTTGACGAAGGCTTTGATTCTGTTCTTCACTAGTCAGACCCATTTTCAAGTACAGTACCAGATTTTGTAACATTGTGACAGTCTAATTTGAAGAAGCTGGAAAATGGGAAAGATATTTTTCCCAAATATATTGATGATTTGCTGACTCCCAATAATAAAGCTAGACTTGAACATTTGCAGCTGTATTTAATAAATAGTATTAAGGGCAGTCAGACCTAGCCTCATATAGACTCATTTACATCTTGAGCCATGATTATAAAGTGTTTGTATTCGCTATTAGCATAGCAGAGGTGATGATCTTCATGTTTCACTGTTGCAGTCATTAGATTTGGGTAATCTGCTGGCAGGTTGCCCTCAGTCAGCCTGATTAACAAAGTCGTGGGTCCTGCATCGGTTGCTGTCCCTTCTTCCATGACGTCAGGTCGTCAGGGGTATAAAACATGCAGCCGACACCATTTTCATCAGTCTTTCTTGCCGCACGGTGCCCGAAGCAGAAGCAGTTTGCAAGTGCCGGTCGGCTGACTCCTGAAATTTTCGTTTTCGAGTTTCAGAACCAAAGTCTTCAACCTAAAGCTAAGTACCCCGTTGGTGAAACTTTTTCTTGCTCCTTACCGATGTCAGTAAAAGTTAATAATTGTATTCTTTGTGGGAAGCAAATACCTTCTAAGGATTTTCATTTGTACTGTATTCCTTCCCTAGGCCCTGACCACAGTGTGCCTTACTGTCAGTTTTGTGCTAAATTTAATCAATGCACTATTAAGTGTTGGTATATTTCTGCATTTGGATCAAGGTTTAACTATCCAGAAATGTCGTCGGTTAGCAGCCCGACTACCGGAATACACAAAAAATGCAAAGATAAAGACAGAGACAGACCGTCAAGGTCCAAAACCAATGACGAAGCTTCTTCTAAGCCAGTCGCCAGTTTGCCAGTACTCAGTGAGGCGCTTTTGCAGCCCCTGATGCCCACTACTTTTGATTCGCAGGCCTCTACTGAGACCCATTTGCAGTCTGGTATGCCACGAGACACCTTTAAGTATTGAACCCGTGGATGTCTCTACCTTAGATGGGTCCGGAGCCGCTGAGCAGGCACCGGCTTCTGAGGGTGTTTTCAGGCTTAAAGATTTGTATCGCCATATTCAAAACCTAGGCCAAAATCAACTTCTGTGTCTAAAACACTGACGCTTGGGCCACGTGCACAGGTCCCTATGCATAAAAAACAAATGATCAAAATGGCTGAGGATTTAATTACCTTGATCAGGGGTTATCATCCCCCTCCTGCTAAGAGGCCTAGGCAAGACACTGATTATGAATCATCAGATCAGGTTTCCATTTCTTCTGATCAGGAATTATCTGTTCCACCTTATGAGGATTCTGATGCAGAAGAATCCATCCCTTCTGCTTCTCCTCCTGAGGATTTTTCTTTTAGAGAAACTTTGCATACCTTAAGGGAACATTTTCACTGGGCGAGTCAGGATTTTTCAGAATCTAAAAATCAGAATCTAAAAAGAGGCTTAGGGATTTCCTCCTTCTTCCTCAGCATAGGCCTTTGGCTGTACCTCCTGTTCTAGACATCGTTGATGATGTTTTCTCAGACTCCAGCATGGCTCCTGCTTCCCTGCCTCCGGCTCCTAATAAGCCAGACAGATATTGCAGGGTTCCTGACTCCCACAATTTCCTTTTTAAAAACCCTACTGCTGACCCTGAAACCATTTCTCAGGGTCCCAAGGGCGTTAAGGCCTTTACTGCTAAAAATCCTGTCCCTTCTGATAGAGACTCCAGGGTGCTGGATAGATGGGTTAAGAAGGTTTACACGTCTGCAACCTTGGCAATCAGGGCTTTAACTGTCAATTTCATATGCTTAAATATCAGCAGCATGTCATGGGCCTACTTAAACAGAAAATTATGTTGATTTCTGACTGTGTGGAAAATAGAGTTACAGGATTTATTACATTCAGCTGAACAAGTTGGAAAGCATACTTTGCAATGTGGTTTTGATTCCTTGGAGGCCTCTTGCAGGGCCACTGTAACTGGATCTGTGATAAGAAGGCATGCTTGGCTCAATGAGCAAAATCTGCCTGATCATGTTAAAGCAAAATTGTTGGATGCTCCTTTACAACAGGACAGTCTATTTGGAAATAAGGCAGAAGACGTTTTGAAAAAGATGGAAGATAAAGCTAAATCTATGCAAACTGTAAAAGATTTCCTACAAGTGCAGCCACCCAGGTTCAGTAGGCACTGGCCTACTAAGAATTGATCCTTTCCAATACCCACCTGAGCCGCTCAGGTCAAACCCAGACACTCCAAAGGCTCCAGGTTACAGTCACATGGAACATACAGAACAAAACAATGGGGTGCCTCCACTTCCAAATCTGGAAGTAACAAGGCATCTCCCTACAGTAAACAGTCTCAATGACTTTGCTCTGCCATCTCCAAGCACTTATATTTTGGCAGCCCCTTTGGAGGGGAAACTGGCACTTCATGCACAAAATTGGCATCTAATTACCTAGGACAAGTGAGTTTTAAATATAGTATCCCAGGGATACAGATTTCATTTCCACATGTTGCCAATCCCAAAAGGATGGCCAGATCTGCCTCCAAATCAGTGGGCAGAGGCCCAGAAACAAGTTATGTCCCTCATGAATATGGGGGCTATTCAACCAGTACCAGAAAAGGAAAAGGGACAAGGTTGTTATTCAAGACTTTTCCTGGTACCCAGAAAAGACAAATCATGCTGTCCAATTCTGGACTTAACCATTCTAAATACATTTCTGGACATTCCAAAATTCAAGATGCTGACTCTACAACAGTTACTGTCTATGCTAGGCAAGGATGCCTGGTTGGTAACTCTAGACTTGAAAGAGGCTTACCTGCATATCCCAATCAGGGAATCTTGCAGAAGATACCTCCGCTTTAAAGCAGGTTATTTGCATTACCAGTTCTCTACACTGCCCTTTGGCTTATCTACTGTGCCCAGGGTCTTTACAAAGTGCATGGCACCAATAATTGCATTTTGCAGACAAACATTCAAATTTATCCTTACCTGAACGATTTCCTAATTCAGGCAGAAAACAAGGACACACTTTTACAGCATCTGGTGTTTGTAAAAAGACTTCTAACTTACCTAGGGTACACCATAAATGAAAAGAAATCACAACTGGTACCCTGTCAAATAATTACATTCCTGGGTGCAAGCTTGAATACAACTGCCCAGATGACTTACCTCATGCCAGAAAAACAAATTCAGTTGATGACTTACTTCAAACAAGTGGCCACGAAAACCTGGCTATCTGCAAGACAAATTCTACAGGCCTTGGGGTTCTTGGCTTCCTGCATCCTACTAATTCCATATGCAAGACTGCATATGAGGAAACTTCAATGGTACCATTGTCACAGCCTGGAAACAAAGATTCCTATCATTTCTTGCCTGCAGTAAGAGTTCCTGTGGTGGGCAGAGGCCTGTCACCAAAACAAGGGACTGTCATTCATTCCACCCCCTGCCACCCATACCCTGACTACAGATGCATCAGATTATGCCTGGGGGGAGCATCTGCCAGGGAGATGCATTCAGGGCAAATGGAGCCCAAATCAAATGCACCTGCATATCAACCAGAAATAAATGCTAGTGGTACAGAATGCTCTGATAGCCTTCAGAGACTATCTTCGTCCAGGACAACTACTGATAATGATGGACAACACCACAGTCTCGTGGTACATAAACAAGTAGGGGGGATACCCATTCCTACCCCCTTTGCAGACTCGCCATGGCTTTGTGGAACACGGCCTTGACTTACCAAATACATCTACAAGCTCAATTCCTGCCAGGAAAGCAAAATACTCTGGCAGGTGAACTAAGCAGAAATCTTATGGACCCACATGAATGGAAACTGGATCCATAAATCTTCAGCATGTTGACATGCAAATGGGGGAGCCCAGAGATAGATCTTTTTGCCTCACTCCAAAACTATGAGTTGGACAAATTCTGCACAAGAATTCATCACAAAAAAGCTTGGAAAGTGGATGCTCTATCCTTCAGCTGGAAAAACCTATCAGTCTATGCCTTTCCCCCTCTGCCTCTGCTCTCCAAGGTCTTACTGAAAGTCAGACAGGAAAAACCAAAAATGATTCTGATTGCTCCAGACTGGCCTCAACAATACTGGTACCTGCTCCTACTCAGTATGTCACACCTTCCATCGTGGTACCTGCCTCAAACACCTTATCTACTGTCTCAGCAGAACTATCAAATTCTGCACTCTCAGCTCCAAACTCTGAATCTTGCAGCATGGTTAATCAACTAATTTCTCCAGTTACATCTGTCAGCAAACCTGTGATGGATGTCATTTCGGAGGCTAGAAGGCCTAGTACTAGAAAATCTTATGCTGATAAATGGAAAATATTCTGTACCTGGAACCAAGCACAAGGAATAAACACAGCAAAGTTCGCAGATGACTGCAAACTGGGGGCCGTAATTGAATCTCCAGCTGACACAAGCATCCTCCAAAAGGGTCTCACAGAGACGGATGCTTGGTGCCAGAGCCACGGCCTCAAGCTAAATGCTAAAAAGTGCATAGTCATCCCCTTTGGGAAAAACAATTTGCCCACAAATTACCACATAGGTGGTAATCCATTTAAGTACGGAGGAAGTAATTAGAGATTTGGGGACCAACGTAGATAGTAATCTTTCCTTTGATAATCACGTTGCCAAAGTGGTTAGAAAGACCTTCTATATAGCCCACCTTATCACGAAAGGGTTCGCATCTAGATCAAGAGAGGTCATTGTGCCCCTCTACTCATCACTCATTAGGCCCATAATTGAATACAATGCCCCTTTTGGGATGTACCTTACCCGACACCTGCAGCAACTGGAGAGACCCCAAAAGTACCTCACCAAGAGGATCATGGGCTACAAACAGATGTCCTATGCAGCTCGACTAAAGAAACTCCAGCTCTACTCAGTTGCTTACCGCCTACTCAGAGGCGATCTATGCCTGACGTACAAAGCCATGTCAAACCCAGAGTTAATGGACATGCTCCACCTCAACAAATCCAAGTCCCTTAGAGCTACACGCTCCAGGGACCTAAACCTCAGCACAAAAATAAATAGGACATGCTGGAGGGACAGATTCATTTCCCAAAGGCTCCCCTCACTCTGGAATAGAATCCCAATTCATGTTAGACATAGCCCCTCGCTGACCCTCTTCAAGCAAAATTTGGACACGTGGATGGGAAATCGCAAATTCACCCCTGGGATCTCTCCTGTGTCCCTGCTAGACAGAGGTACAGTAAACTAATCTTAAAAGGGTACCTTCTGTGACCTACTTTACAGAGGCACAGTTGGCTAATCTAATAGGGAGGCGGAAGCCAAATACACTCTGGCTAGGCTTATAAATGCCCTAGGGCAGATAGCCTAGTATCTACCTATGAACGTATGAATGCCCAATATTCCTCATATTTTGCAATATTTAACTGAGATGCTTCACAAGGGCCTATCCTTTTCTTCCATAAAAGTCCATGCCTCTGCCATTTCAGCTCATTACAATACAGAGCCTCCCCTCTTTTCTCATCCTTGGAGGGGCCAAGAATTCGAGACCTCCCAGGAGAGCACCAACTCCTGCATGGGACCTCAATTTTGTGTTGGAAAAACTCACCCTACCTCCTTTTGAACCAGCTGCTACTGCAGACATAACATTTCTCTCTTGGAAGACAGCTTTTCTTTTAGCAGTCACTTCAGCTAGAAGGATTTCAGAACTACAGGCTCTCATGGCAGTGGAGCCTTTCATTAACTTTTACCCTGACAGGATGGCTCTCAGGACCAATCCATCCTTTATGCCTAAAGTGGTATCTAGTGTGGCTCTTAATCAGACCATTCATCTGCCAACATTTTTCCCAAATACACAGAACAAGGACGAGCGGATTCTGCATCCATTGGATGTGCACAGACAACTAAGATTCTACTTAAACAGGACAGAATCTTTAAGAAAATCTGAACAATTGCTGGTGGCATTTGCTGTAGGGGCAGAGGGAAGGGCTATTTCAAAGCAGACTATTTCAAAATGTATAAGCCATTGTATTCATTTCTGCTACATGCACCATGGTAAACCTGTCCGCAAGGGGATCAGATCCCATTCCACCAGGACTGCATCTGCTTCTGCAGCTTTTCTCAGACGGGTTCCTACCAGAGACATTCTAGAAGCTGCTACCTAGAGCTCAGTTCATACTTTCACCAAATATTACCATTTACCTCTCTTCTCTAAATCCAGATCAGGCTTTGCCACTGCTGTCCTGCAGGGCCTTATAGCTGCTCCTAATGCTGTATAATTCCATCCTCCCAACCATAGCTTTGGGATTCTACCCAAATGTAATGACTGCAACAGTGAAACGCGAAGAACATAGTACAGTTGTGTACACTTACCATAAATCTAGATGTTCGAGTGTATTCACTGTTGCAGTCCTGGTTACCCACCCGTCAGCCCCCTATTTTTCACTTACTATACCTCTTCTTTCTGTTGCTATGCTCAAAAGCCTTTTTGGTATATTTGCTTTTATTTGGAGGTATATTTTTTGTATCATAAATTACATGCATATATATTTATATATATATTTTGCTCCCCATTTGGGGGGCACCTGACATCAGGGGCAAGAATAACTGATGAAAATGGCATCAGCTGCATGTTTTATACCCCTGACGACCTGATGTCATGGAAGAAGGGACAGCAACCGACGCAGGACCCAAGACTTTGTTAATCAGGCTGACTGAGGGCAACCTGCCAGCAGATTACCCAAATGTAATGACTGCAATGGTGAATAAACTCGAACATCTACATTTATGGTAAGTGTACACAACTGTACTTTGCTAAAGTTGATAGATATGGGTCATTGTTGTGGAGGGGAGGGGCAAACATTTGACAATATTAATAGAACAATAATGATCCAGAGGGAAGAATGTAAGAAAATACCACTGTTTTTGGTGGGTCTTGATGCCGAGAAAACATTCGATAGAGTAAGTTGGGATTTTTTGAGTGGAATTTTATGGCTTCCCTGATACGATAATAATGTTAAGAAGGAGAATATGTGAAGGATCAGTGGCGAGAATTAAAGTGGGAGGGTTCCTCTTTAATAAGTTGTGTTTGAACAGAGGCATCAGACAGGTTTATTTGCTTTATACTTCAGGCATTGGTAAAGAAAATATTGGACTCATAAATTCAAGGATATAATTGATATGGTAATCAAGAAAAGCTGGCTTTAATTTGCAGATTGTTTTGTACTTGATAAAACCAGAAATGAATGTCTGAATCTTGTGGAACATTTTGAGATGGTTTCAAGTCTTCTTGGGATATAAAATGAATGAAGATAAAAGAAAGGTTGTAACCATGAATTATGTGCCCACACACAAATTAGTTCAGTAATACCCATATTTATTGGGAAATTAGAAGATGAAATATTTAGGAGTATGCACTAAAAAAGCTTCACTTATGGCAGGTAAGGATATATACAAGTTGATCTTCCCAATAGAATAAGTTGGTTTAGATTTACCTGATCTGAAAGTTTATTTTAGAGTTATGCAGTTAAGGCTGATATACTTAACCAAAAAAAAGAAATTAATTTAAACTGGAAAGGGATGATGATGCAAATGTAGAATGGGGATTTCGAAGCAGATACTTGAAGAGAATAAGAACAACCATAAAAAATACTATATTAATAATGTTGCAGAAAATATTCCAAATCAGCACTGGAGGACTTTAAGATGGCTGCACACTAACAGTTTGTTTCTAGTTCTCCCAGTGTGAAAACACAAACTCAGCAGTGAAGGCCAGTAGACTTATGTTTATGGGTAAATTTCAAACCACGAACCAAGAAGCTGCACAAACCAATAACTTAGAAATGTCCAAAAGCCACAGGACCCGGAGCCAAGTTAAAATCCAAGTAAACTTTAATACTTTGCAACCAACAAATACATAAAACCAAGCGCTTTCACCTGGCCTCTGCCAGGCTTTCTCAAGGACTGAATACTATCTAGTTTGAGCTGCCAATAAGTTCATG
Organism: Protopterus annectens; assembly: GCF_019279795.1. NCBI lineage: Eukaryota > Metazoa > Chordata > Ceratodontiformes > Protopteridae > Protopterus > Protopterus annectens. Next base: position 1,977,834,056 of record NC_056741.1, on the reverse strand, counting down.
GTATTCCAACCGTGTCTCCCAGCTTCCTCCTCTTATTTCAGGGGTGATTTGTTCTAATACCATAAACTTTAACTTCATATCCTTGCACTTTTGGGAATGTTTTAAAAAAGCATTAGTTTCTTTACCTCTGGAAATGTCATAAAAATGTTCATACACTATTCTTCTTAGGGGTCTTTCCGTTTTGCCGATGTAAAAACCTAAGCAAACTGTACAGACCCCCAAGTACACCACTCCCTTTGATGCACAGTTATAATAATTATTAGATCTAACTGTGAATTTTCTCTGAGGTAAGTAAAGTGTACCCTGATTTAACATAGCAGCACATTGATTACAATGATTGCACTTATATGTACCCATTTTACTCTTATTGATCTTAACATTTTCCTTCCTTTCAAACAGTTCTTTTAAATTGGCCCCTCTTTTTCTTATAAAGTGGGGGTTCCCCAAAAATAATTCATTCAATTCTTCATTTCTTCATTCTTCAGGCAGAGTCCAGCTCTCTCTACTATTGCCCACAACCTGTAAAAACAAAACAGGTCATTATCTGGTCATTTTAGTATAGACTTTAAAGTAAAGTATTATTTAAGGGTCCTCAGCACTAGCACGGATCTCCCTAGGCTTACCCAAACAAAAAAATCCAAGCTTGTTTGCATATACTCCACTTAAACTACAGAACACACTCTAAAACTAAGGCAAACAGCTATAAAATTTTAAAAACAAGCTCCCAAAGCATAGGAATTGAACCTGATGTTTGTTTAGACGAGATTACTCACCTGCAAGTTAATTATTCAGGAGTTACATCTTGAAACCTGGGCTCTAGTGGCTTAGTGTAAACCCCGCTTTTCGCTCGTGCTCCCTCCGCTCACCGCCCTGCCCCCTATTCCCACCCGCCCCCAGTACTCTTACTTTTATAACCTCAAACCACTCCCCCTACTGTCCACTAACTTCCTGTACCTCACTACCGCCCTCTAAGATCAAACAGAATATGACACCACCCAGGAAGCTTATCATACTAACTCTTTTTCCCCTCCTACTTGTCCCTTACCTAGCTACCCTATATGAAACCTGGTCTTACATAGGCTTCCACCACCCAGGCTACCAAACCAACCCCTCCCCCATAATTAACAACAGAGGCCATGACTCAACTCCCTACTCACCCTCCTTGTTAGAACTCGAACGCTATGTAATTATCAAACCTACCAATATTAGGCCAAATGATAAACATTGCTACAAACTTCTACTCAAAGCCCTCAAATTCATTACCACTCTGAATCACAGACTAGCCACAGATGGTGATATCCACCCCAACCCTGGCCCTTCCCCTCCACTCAATTCTAATTCCACCCTATCCTCCCCTCCACTTCTCAATCTAAACTCTAGACCCTTTAACTCTCTTCTGACCTGTCATCTAAACATCAGAAGTGTAAACAATAAGATGTTAAGTTGTCAATCTCGCCTTCATTCTTGCTGGATGGGTTCGGAGCCGATCCTCGGCTCCGACTCGGCACTTGCTAAGCTCGAGAGTCACTTTTACCAGCTCGAGGCAGCCCCATATCCCATGATGCAAGGCGGTAATTACCCAGATCTCGTTTGCCGCTTCGCTAATGAGGTCATCTTTTTTACTAGCTCCTGGTAAGTGATTTTATATTGCTATTTGTGAAGAAATTTAGACCCAATTCCCTAAATTTTATTTTTTATAGTCTTTTTAGTGAATCCTTATTCACTTAGCTCCATACCCTTTCTCCTCAACCCCTTATTCTTAAGTTTTTAGTGTTTTGGGCCTTAGGCCTTACCCTCCCTTACAGTTCCTGGCAGGAATTTCCTTAGGTGTGGGTGTTGTGTCTTACAGCTGTGTCTTACAGTTCTAATTTTGTTTATTAGTGTCTTTCTGTCTGATTGTGTGTGTGTGTGTGTGTACTTAGGACTCAGACATGTCCAAAGATACTAGGGTCTCAGGTTTCAAGAAGTGTGACTCGTGCTGTCAGAAGATGTCTCTGACAGACGGTCACACTTCTTGTATTTATTGCCTGGGACCCCTACACCTGCAGGACTCCTGTGCTATCTGTCATTCCTTTAGACAGAGAGTCCTGCAGGAACGTAGAAATAAATTGATCCTCAGGGGTCTCCTTAAGCCTGAGAGCTCCCCGGCTAAGGTCGGCTCCGGGAAGCCCTCTAAGGCTTCCAAGACCCAGGCTTCGGTGTCCAAGTCTGTGGTCTTGGTTCCGACTCCGCCAGAGTCGACATCGGCTCCGTCTGGAGCCGATCCTTCCTTGTTGGAAGCTTCAGTATCGGCGCCATTCGGCGCCGATACCCTGGCTTCGGCACCTGTGTCGGCTCCGGCTGGAGCCTACACCCTAGCGTCGAAGCATGTCTCGGCTCCAGCTGGAGCAGAGATATCTTTGTCTCCACTCGGAGCCGACAAGTTGTCGGCTCCGCCTGGAGCCGAGGTTTCTTCGGCTCCGATGGCTCCGTCCAAAAAGAGGTCTAGATCTCCTTCTTTGGAATCTAAACACTCGGCTCCAGCCTCCCCCCTGCTTTCGGAGCAGAGCCATCGGAGCCGATCACCGAGGTCTTCCAGGCTATCAGACCATGACTTAGAGAGAGTGGTGAGTAGGCTATTAAAATCACAGGCACTAGCCCAAATGCTCCATAGCCCGTCTCAACAGACGACCGCTATTCTACACCCTCCTGAAATTCCTCCTTTGACTCTCCTACAGAGTTCGGAGCCGGAGGTTATTGGTACCGTGACTGTTGCTGCTTCGGAGCCGATACCACACCTTTTGGCTCCGTCGTCCTCGACTCCTATCTCCTCCTTGAGACCTTCCTTGGAGGGATCCGGGCGTCGGGCTTCCCTGGTCGGTTCCGAGGGGGCGAGTGGCATCGGACCCTTGTCCGAACTCGTTCTCCCTCTCGGAGCTTCGGCCTTGGTGAGCTCGGCCCCGACATCTGCTTCGGAGCCTTCCCTTTCGGTGGGACCAGGGATCCCTGTTTCTTTGGAGCGGGATCTCTCGGCCCTCCCTGGGAGGGGAGCCTTCGAGGTGATGAGGAGTGTGCTAGCCCCTGAGCTCAGTCAGCAGTCGGTCCCTTTAGCTCCTCCCTCTACGGTGCCTGTAGATACCTCTTCCCGCTCTCTTGCTCCCGGACCCAGAGATCCATCGCACCAGGTCTCCCCATTGGGAAGAACTTCCTCTTCCGAGGTTTCTCCTGATCCTTCAGGTGAACCCCCGTGTAAGAGGACCTGCAAGAGGAAGCACTTAGACTCCCCTGAGTCTACAGCATCGGATACCGATTTGGATGAGTCGGAGGGGTCCCCAAGATCCCCCTCTGAGGATGTCTCCTTTTCAGACATCCTTGAGCTCCTGAAACAGAGGGGGAACTGGCCCTCCATTAACCCCTCCGAGGATGAATCGGTATACCTGGAGGCTTTTGGATCTCGACCCTCCACCTCCTGGGTGTCTCCGCCTTTCGACCCTCTCATGGAGGTCATAGCTCGAAAGGCGTGGGCATCTCCTGATTTGGTGGAACCAGTCCCCAGGAGACCTTCAAAATTTATTACGGCCCCAGCTGAAAAGCAGTTTCTTACTAAAGGTGTCCCGGTTGATGCCATGGTGGTGGCGGCCGCCATCAAGAAGGAACTTTGCAGATCCTTCCATACCAGTCCATCCTCCTAACAAGGAGTCTAGGACCATGGACAGGTATGGTAAGCGGATGTTTTCCTCAGCGACCTTTGCTATGCGTTCGCTGAATTATTTATGTCACTTCACCAGACTTCAAAGGGACATCCTTAAAGAATTAGGTGAAGTAGTACAGGATCCTTCAGCAGCAGGGGCTCAGGAAAAGATTGCCTCTCAGCTGGGAATCCTTAATTCCATAACCAACTCCTCCATGCGGCTCATTTCTTATGCAGCCGATGGGGCGAGTAGAGCTGCAGGCACAGGAGTGGCTCTCAGACGTCAGTCCTGGATGCGGCTCTGTAATTTTGCAGACCCCTTTAAGGCGTCCTTCACAAACTCTCCCTTTGATGGGTCAACATTGTTTGGCCCTCAGGTGAAGGACACTTTGACCAGGGGTGAGCAAGACGGCAAGACTCTTTCTGCCATAGGAGTCCGTTTCTCCACCCCTTCTAGGCCTTATCCCAAAGGTCAGAAGGGAGGGAAGATGTGGTTCCGAAAATCTCAGGGAGTCACGCCGGACACACGTGGTCAGTTTACCCCCAGAGGCAGAGGGGGTAATAACAATAGACACCACCCTAGGGGCAGAGGGGGTCCACAGAACCAGGGCAGTAGAGAGCCTTTCTCTGACGAGCCCTTCCAGCATCCCTGAGGTGTTGCCCGACTGTCCACCCTTGGAGGCAGTTGGGGGGAGATTGTCGCTGTACCCAGAAGCCTGGTTTTCCCTCTCTCAAGACAGATGGGTACAGTCGATCATATCCGAGGGTTACAAGATTCCTTTTGAGGAAAGCCCCTTCCCTCAGACAAGTTCCCTTCCACACGTTCCACCTGGTCTAAGGGAAATTGCAAAACTAGAGGTTTCAAAGCTGCTAGATAAAAGGGCCATCTAGCCAGTTCCAACAGACCATTTAGAGTCCGGAATCTACTCAAGGTTCTTTTTGGTTCCCAAAAAGACGGGAGACTGGAGACCAATATTAGACCTCAGCAGGCTCAACAAGTCTGTCAAAAAGACGAGATTTCGGATGGTCACACTTCAATCGATTTTGCCTTTTCTGGGCAAAGACAACTGGATGTGCTCCATAGACCTTCAGGATGCGTACTATCACATAAAAATCCACAGACGCTCCAGAAGGTTTCTCCGCTTTCGGCTGGGGACCAGTCATTTTCAATTCAGAGCCCTGCCCTTTGGTCTCACTACAGCCCCCAGAGTGTTCACCAAATGCATGGCAGTGGTCACGGCTCACCTGAGATGTCAAGGATTCCAGGTGTTTCCATATCTCGATGACTGGCTCCTCTCAGCCACCACCAGGCATCAACTTCTCCAAGCCAGAGATTACACTCTACGTCTCTGCAGTCAGTTGGGAATTTCGGTCAACTTCAAAAAGTCCTCCTTATCGCCCTGCCAATCTATTACCTTTATAGGCGCAAATCTAGACACTACTCGGATGTCAGCAAACCTATCAAGTCAGAGAATCCTAGATATCCAAAACCACATTCGGATCATCCTTGCCAGCAAAAGGGTACAAGCCAGGTTGGTCCTGAAAGTGTTGGGCCTCATGGCGGCTGCCATCACACTTCTTCCTCTGGCCCGTTTTTACATGCGTCTCCTACAATGGATGTTGTTCACACAATGGTCCTTCCAGCAGCTTCCCATGCATCACAAGATCCTGGTGACACAGACCTGCAAGAACCATCTATCCTGGTGGATTTCCTCTCCTCTAGTCCATCAGAGCAGACTATTTGTTCCCCCGGCCCCGGTAGCCACGGTCACTTCGGATGCCTCCCTGATCGGGTGGGGGGGCATTATCAGGGCAGGATGGTTCATGGCACGTGGCAACCGTTCGAATACCACCTGCACATAAATGTCCTAGAGATGAGAGCAGTGCTTTTAACGTTGCAAGCCCTCAACGACTTTCTTCCCTTAGGAACTATTGCAGTTCACATGGACAACATGTCCGTGGTGTGGTACATCAACAAGCAGGGCGGAACCAAGTCCTATCCCTTGTGTCGAGAGGCTCTCAGACTTTGGCAATGGGCGATCTCCTCTCATCGGTTTCTGGTAGCAACGCATATCCCTGGGGAAACCAACATAATAGCGGACAGATTGAGCAGAGCTATACTCATGCCTCACGAGTGGTCTCTCAAGCAATCCATAGTGGAGGAGATTTTTCAGAAGTGGGGCCGCCCATGCTGCGATCTTTTTGCTACACCTCAAAACAGCAAATGCCCAGACTGCTTCTCTCTCTTCCCACTTCTGGGCCATCCCCCCAGAGACGCTCTTACCCAAGATTGGCCCCGGGGACTCCTTTATGCTTTTCCTCCCTTTCCATTGATACCACAGGTACTCCAGAAAGCTACCGTTTTGAGAGCCAAAATGATTCTCATTGCCCCTTACTGGCCTCGACAAATTTGGTTCCCGTTCCTTCATCACCATCTCTTGGCGCAGCCTTGGCATCTGGACCCAGCTCCAGATCTTCTGACCCACCAGTCGGGTCAACTGCACCGGTCCGTTCCTTCCCTCAACCTCACAGCTTGGTTGCTCCACTTCCTTCCTTAGCCAGGCTTCCTATGATCTCTAACCCCGTTAGAGACATCATAGTAGCTTCTCTTAAGTCTTCTACCAGGAGGATTTACTCCAGCAAGTGGAAACGCTTCTCCCTTTGGGTAAAATCTAAGAACATAGATCCATTTACTGCCCCTATTCAGTCAGTCTTGGATTTTCTAGCGGAAATTTTTCACTCAGGTTCTTCGTCTTCCACAGTCAAAGTTCAGTTGGCAGCAATCTCGAACTTTCATGTCGGATTTGCAGACCACAACATTATGTCCCACAAACTTTGTAAAGCCTTTCTCAAAGGAGTGTTCCTTCTTAAGCCCCCTGTTAGGGATCCTCCACCACAGTGGGACCTAAATTTAGTGCTGACATCCTTGATACTTCCCCCTTTCGAGCCGGCTGCTTCATGTTCATTAAAGTTTCTTTCTTGGAAGACACTTTTTCTTGTCGCCATTACCTCGGCTAGAAGAGTGTCTGAATTTCATGCCCTCTCTGTTCGTCCCCCTTATTTGGTCTTCCACAAAGACAGAGTATCCTTGAGAACCAATCCATCCTTTTTGCCCAAGGTTGCTTCTAAGACAAATTTAAACCAATCCATTGATCTTCCTGTATTTTTTCCAAATTATTCTAACAGGGCGGAACAAAAATTACATTACCTAGATGTTCACCGCCAACTCAGATATTACTTGGACAGAACGAAGCAATTTAGGAAGTCTGATCAGCTCTTCCTTTCTTATGCTGAGAATAAAAAAGGTCTCCCTGTTTCTAAAGTGACCTTATCCAGATGGCTATCTTCCACCATTTCTGACATTTATCAGCTTAGGGGCAAACATCTGAGCTCAAAACCTAAAGCACATTCCACAAGAGGTCTAGCCACTTCTACAGCTTTTCAGGCTAGGCTACCCTTAGATACTATTTGTGCAGCAGCCACTTGGGCCACTCCTCATACCTTCGTCTCTCATTACAAATTGGATTTGGCCTCCAGGGACTGGGCAAGCTTTGGTTCCACAGTTCTCAAGAGTCTGTTCCATTGAGCCACCCAGGATAGAGGTGCTAGGGACGCGGTACCATCCAGCAAGAATGAAGGTGAGATTGACAACTTAACATTTAGAAGTTATGTACCTACCATAACGTTCCATGTTAGTTGTCTTCTCTCGCCTTCTTTCTTGCGTCCCTCCCTCCTGACCCCCTAGTCTGGACAGACCTTGATCTCCCTTTTTCTCTGGAAGATTCTTCTTCCTTGGACACCAGTTAGTTCTTGGCCTTGATTACCTGGTTTCCTTTTACAGCCTTTTTAGGTCAGTTGTTCCTCTTTCCTTAGTGGAAAGTTTTGTAGGCAGTTTTTCCTCTAGATACCAAACGAGATCTGGGTAATTACTGCCTTGCATCATGGGATATGGGGCTGCCTCGAGCTGGTAAAAGTGACTCTCGAGCTTAGCAAGTGCCGAGTCGGAGCCGAGGATCGGCTCCGAACCCATCCAGCAAGAAAGAAGGCGAGAGAAGACAACTAACATGGAACGTTATGGTAGATACATAACTTCTAAATTCACAACCTATATGCTCTTTTAGCTACTTGTTCCCCAGAGCTACTATGTCTCACAGAAACCTGGCTTAAACCAAGTACGAAAGACACACAGATAATCCCACCAGGGTATGATATACTAAGAGCAGACCGAATAACTCGTAAAGGTGGCGGTGTAGCCATACTCTACAAAAATACATTACAAATATCCCTTGCCTCTCCACAACCCCTCCTAACAAACAATGCCGAAATTCTACTTGTAAAACTTCAACCAAACAAACATAAAAGCATAAATATAGCATGTATTTACATCCCCCCAGGCAACAATAATAACAAAACCTTAGAGGACTTTCTCCACTGGTTAACTCAAACTCACCCCCAGGAATCCACAGTGTTAGGTGACTTCAACATCGATTGGAATTCCTTCTCATCTAGCTCCCCATCTAGCAGCATAAATCTACATGGCTTTTCTCAGCTCATATCCACTCCTACCAGACTAGGTAAACCCCAAAACAAAGACAGCATCCTGGACTGGATCCTTACTAATAAAGATCCTGACCAGTACTCAGCAGGTACTCACCCAGAGGACATGAGTGATCACTTACTCACCTATGTTATCAAATTCAAGAAAATCACCCCCCTTCTTACAACCATAAAAAAAATCAGGAACAATAATAAATTCAACGCCTCCATTTTTCAAACTGAACTTAAAGCCCACAACTGGACAATACTCAAGTCTCTTTCTCTTGAAGAGGCAGTTGTCTACTTCAACACCACCTTCCTCAAGATTCTAGATTCCCATGCTCGAATACGGTCCATTAGAACTAAAACCAAAACCGCACCATGGCTCTCTAAGGAAACAAAATCCAAAATCCTATCTAGAAACAAGATGTGGGTCACATGGCGTACCTCTAAAGACCCACACTCCCACCAAACCTTCCAGCAACTTAGAAATGAAACTAAAAGAATGATCTTAAATGATAAAAAAAACTTCTTCCTCCACCTCCAACACAAACACCTTAATAATCCACAAAAATTCTGGGCAGGCTTAAACAAGCTCCTGCACCCAGGCCAGGCAACCACCCCCACTCCAACAACTTGCAAACAACAGTGCCCTGTAAACATTGCTAACACATTCAATAGTTTCTTCACAGAAACTATACAATCCCTGGCCACACAATTCAAACAAACAACCAGCCCACTCCACTACCCATGCCAGCAGAATACTACAACTACATCAGATCATCTATTTACCTTCGATCCAGTACCCATATCCTCTATAACATCTCTTCTTAAAAAACTAAAACCCACTAAGCTAGCAGCTGACCTTCTCCCAGCTGAGTTTCTGCAAAAAGCAGCTTTGGCCATTTCCTATCCCGTCTCCATAATTATAAACCGTACCTTGTCAGAAGCCTTCATCCCCTCCATATGGAAAATGTCCCACATTATTCCTCTCCATAAAGGTGGTAGCTCACTAGGAGCTAACCAACTACAGACCTATAGCTATACTCTCACCCCTGGCCAAAATTATGGAAAAGTGTGTCCACAAACAACTGATGGAACACCTCACCAAAAATAAAATTCTAGCCAACTCCCAACATGGCTTCAGGCCAAATAACAGTACCACATCAGCCCTACTATCCTTTTCTAATACCATCAATAACTTCAGAAACAATAATAAACTATCATCTGCTCTTTTCTTAGACCTCTCCAAGGCCTTTGATATGGTGAACCACATTCAACTCCTCCATACATTAAAAAAACTATCACTCAGCAATTCCAAGCTGAAATGGTTCCAATCCTACCTGTCCAATAGGCAACAGGCTGTTCTATGGCAGGACACATTATCCACATTGCCTACCTGTTACACTTGGAGTTCCCCAAGGATCTATTCTTGGCCCTCTTCTCTTCACCATCTTTGTTAATGACCTACCCACAATCACCCCCCATGCCACATGCATTCAATATGCAGATGATTCGACTATCATCAGCACTGCCTCCAGCCTGGCAGACCTCACTGCTTCAACCCAAGACACCTTCAACCTAATAGAAAAATGGTTCTCAAGTCGTCAACTAGTTCTCAACCCCAACAAAACAAAACTACTTACTTTCTCACCCACTAACAAGACTCTTCCCCCCCACCTTCTCTATTGCATCCTCCAATGGAATCACTATATCACCAGAAGCTCACACAAAGCTATTAGGTGTTACCATTGATAACTCCCTTAAATTTGACACCCATTTCAATCTAACCATCAAAACCATCAATAAAAAGCTTGGCTCTCTCTATAAAGTAAAACACTTTCTCACTCCTCACGCTAAAATTACAATTGCCAGCACATACCTACTATCAACTCTTTTCTATGCCTCCCCCCTTTTTACAAACCTAAACAAGACAACCCTTAACAAACTTGCTTCTTGTTACAATCACATAGCTAGATTTGCCACAAATTCCACCTTTTGAAATCACCACTGCACTAACTTGAAGCAACTAGGGTGGTTAGAGTTTTCCAACCAACTCCATTTCAACCAACTCAAAACGGCTCACCAGATACTGTATCACCCAGAGAAAACACCAGCTCTTAAAAACATCATTCACCCCTATATTAACCTGCAATCTTTATGCTCCTCCAATAAGATCTTAGCTCAAACTACCAAAGCCAATAATTCTGCTGGGGATTCTCTATTCTCAAACTTTGTAGGTAAAATGTGGAACTCCCTACCGACCATGCTCACCTCAGAACCTTCACTCCTACAATTCAAAAAAAGCTTAAACCCCATCTCAATACTCTCTGGCAATGTCCCTGTTCCAAACCTGATTAACCACTATCATTTACCCTTCTCTTACCTCACTATCCTTAACTTTTTAACAAGGCCTGCCTTTGTAACTGACCTATGTTTTTTTTTATATGCTGCTGTTATTTTTTTCCCAAGATGTGATGTATCTTTATATTGTATTTAGAACTCAACTATCTTCCTTTTTTGCATTAACAATGTTCATATGTCTGTTATGTACCTGGAGCTTTTCTCCCCGGGCCTCCGCTGAAAATGGACATGTATCCAGTCGGACTCTCCCGGTTAACAAATGTAAAATAAAGAAATAAGTAAATAAATAAAATTTACCCCCACTTTATTGGCAGCTCAAACTAGATGCTACTAGGTCCCCAGGATTAAATGATAACATAAACATTAGTCCAGTTTTAAAACTGAGGAAAGCTAGGCTTTAAGGTATTCTGGAGGGGGCTATATAATTGACTCGAATGGTTTTAATATGATAAATTAGATTTTTAATGTTCATGTTTTATTTGAATTAAATGATTATGGTTATGTTGATTGACAGTAATTAATTGTTGACCAGCTGATGTTGAAATGGGGTATTTAAATGATGAGCTATGGAGTGCAATAGTATTCAGTCCGTGAGAAAGCCTGGCTTAGGCCTGGTGAAAGCGCTTGGTTTTATGTATTTGTTGGTTGGAAAGTATTAAAGTTTACTTGGATTTTAACTTGGCTCCGGGTCCTGTGGCTTTTGGACATTTCTAAGTTATGGGTAAATTTCAGTAACTGGCTAGTAAGAGCACTGCCTGGATGCCAGGAATAAAGAAATACAGAAGACCTGGAAAAAATCAGCTACAAAAAGTGAGGAAGAAACTGACTGGGGAAAGTTCTGCAGCTGTTCAGCAAAAAGCAATGCAACCTTCAGACATGACTTCCAATAACCTACAGGAAGTTATAAAACAACTGCATACAGACCTGGTTAAATTAAACAAAATACTGATGGAGTATATCAACTCAAACAACAAAAGGCTGGAAAATGGAAGTAGCTTTACACAAGTGTTAAGATGAGATGATAAAGCTGCAAAAATCAGAGGTCGAAATTAAGAAAAGGTTGGCTGAATATGAGAATGCTCAGGAAGAGATGTTTCAAAAAATAATAGAATTAGAGGACAGAGCACGTAGGGAAAACCTGAGATTTTCAGCAATACCAGAGAAGCTGGAAGGAACAGACTGCGTTAATTTTATGAAAGCACAAATAAGCAACTGGACTAGTATTCCACAACAGGAGTTGTTAGTTGAAAGGGGCACATTGTGTATTCTCCAGACCTAGCTATAAGAAAGCAACCTAGACCTTTAATAGTAAAAATACAATCCTACCAGCAAAAGGAGTTGATTCTGACAAAACCGTGGCAGAAGGACAACATTTTAAAAGTGGGAAATGGGAGATTGTTTGTGGAGAATGATTACTCACAGTACACCAGGCAGAAGAGGAGTATATTCATCCCACTATTCAGGGAATGCCGAGATGCAGATGTGAGATTCAAACTGCTGTGTCCAGCTCTCTTTAAGGTATTCTTCCCTAGATGGACAAAATTATTTTTGATGAAGTGCATGCTATGGAGGAAATATAAAAGTTTGTCCAACAAGAAGTGAACTGTAAAACAGAAGGAAATTCTGCTTCTTGTTCTTCTGGTAATAAAGACCACAGAGAGACTGTATCTGTGAAACCTTTTCCAGTTTTTCAATGGAAAATGTTGGTGAGAAGGAAGGGAGCATGAAAGTTGACTACAAGAATTGAGAGAACATTGGAAATGAAGCAGAGATGGGATTTGCATGATGGAGAAGAACAGTAATAAAACCAGTAACTCAGTGTGGGATTACAATGTAAGAATTCTATTTGTGAAATATGACAGAACAAGAAAATCTGGAAATATTGGACTTTTTCAAAATTTCTTGGATTTGTGGGGGACTTTATAGTATATGTCATAAATGTTTAGAAAATGCTTTGGGGAGGGGAAGAGGGAAGAAAGCTAACTGTAAGTAAAGAAAACATTTTCTTTTTTAATAGTACTGTATTTGTGGTGTATGGTTTTCTTATCACGCTATTTTTATAAGTGTAATGGGGATTGTAAACAGATGCTGTTGTTTTTTTTTTTCTCTCCTTTATTCTTGTACAGTTTTGAGAAATATAGGCAAAGCAATGTAAAAAAAAAGGAAAACCCTGCTTAAAAAGGCATGACAAGGTTGGATTCTTGCATGGGGGAATTACTGTATTAAGGGCCTTAGATTGATTAGTTTTAAGAGAGAGCAAGTAAAGGAAAAAGAATGTTGAATATTATGAGGCTTTTTTCTAGGAAATGCATGTATACTTTGTAGCAATTCTGCAGCTGGTCTTCATCTTTCCATGGAAGCAGTCTGATAGAGAAATTGGCTGTCTGGTTCTCATGTCTCCACGGAGACAATCTTTCAAAGAGAAACTGGAGACAGTCTGGTAGAAGGAGATTGGCTAAGAGAAAAGAAAAAAATGAAGTGAGAAATTGTCTAGGACATAATGTTCTCTGATAGCAATCGGGGTTTTCCTAGCTGAGAGAGCTTCAAAGATAAGACAGAACCATTACACTTGAGGTAAAGTCTACTCAGTTTTTTAAAATGTAATAGGGATACCAAAATAAACAGGTGCTTTTGTTTTTTTTTCTTTTTTTCCCCTTCTCTCTTTTTCTTCAGTTTTAAGAAATGTAGGCACAGTAATGCAAAAATGGAAGGAGAGAGGAAGTTCTGGTCACGAGAGTATGACAAAAGAAAAATGTATGCTTTTTTCCCATGCTTGCAGAGGGAAATGACTGGGTTGAATCCCTAGGCATTATCCAGTAACAAGTTTATTACAAAGCATGTAAATGAAAAAGCATATTGAATATTATAAGGCTTTTCTGGTAAACAAGGTACCCTTAGCAATTTTGTCTGGTTTGCATATCACTAGAAGACAATTTGATAAAGAGAAATGGCTTGAAGAAAGCATTTACTGAAATCATTTGTATTTTCTCAACTGGGACATCTGTATCTACTGCGTCCAGGGTATTCACAAAATGCCTAGCTCCAGCCATTCCATATTGCAGGCAGAGAAGAAATCAAATCGCACTTACTAATAGCACATGCGGCTTAGCATGAATTTCTTTTTTCCAGTAAATATCTAAATTACCATGTATGACGCAGGCAGTCCTACATTTCTCTAAGTGAAAAACAAACAATATTGACACCACTTTAATTTAATTGTACATCACAGACACCATTGAAACAACCGCAGTTGCAAACATTATATATTACTTGTAGTCGATCTAGTCACTGTCAGTTAAGCATTATATGGCTCATTCAAATCCTGCCCCTTAAACCTTGTTCCTTCTCTGCATATATTGTTCCCACAATTCTCATTTTTTTTCTATGTAGTTTGCTCCATTTTTTTTTTTCTAAAGATGTCAGTTCCAGTTGTTTTATCTATGTTACTACATTCACTCACTCTCGCCGCTGTGGTACGGTGGTAGCGTTGTTTTCTCACAGCAAGAGGTTCTCCCGTTCAATTCTCGGCTTGGCTTGGGAGTGCCTTCTGTGTGGAGTCTGCATGTCCTCCCCGCGGTTGGGTAGCGTTCGAAAGACATGCGTGTGTAAATGGGCGTGCCTTCGTTGAAGGTTGGGCGTCGAGCTGGTATCTCGGCATTTCGTAAAAAATCTACTGCCAATCATTAGCGGACTGGAGTTCCACTGTGGCGACCCCTTACTGGGAAAAAGCTGCAACAAACAACAACAACTACATTTATTCACTACTTCTAGCAAAGTTGGTCTATACTTTGATTTTCATTTTCTAGTAATTGCTTTTTTGGCAGCCACCATAATTAGACTCAGCAAGTCTTTACTATGTCTAGGCAATTTCGATTCTGTATGCTAGCTCAAAAAAATCATCTCCCCAGTCAATCCAGTAAAATCCACTCACCCAGCATCTCCAACAGAGCTGTTTGCAGGAGAATCCCTTAAGTCGGCCAACTCATTACACTCTCAAAAAATATGTTCCCAGCCACCTCCTTCTTGCCCATGACACCTCCAGCATTTGCTATCCACCTGAGGAAAAAATTCTTTGGAGTCTACTTGGGATATAAAAATACCTATGTAAACACTTCCAGGCAAAGGTCCTAAATCTTCCAGACTTTGTTGCATATTTGGGAGATGCATATATATCTCCCCATTGTCTCTTTGTGAATTGTTTATCCAGTCTCTTCCCAATCCTTTCTAAGCTCCTCTGATTAATTCTTATAATTATCATGCAATATTTTATGTGCTGTACTAATTATTTCTTTTTTAACGGCATTTCTGATGTTCTTCATGTTTCACTGTTGCAGTCATCACATTTGGGTTATCCCTGCCAGGGTAGCCCTCGGCCGGCCCGAATACCAGAGGCTTAGTATTTCTGCTTCGGTTACTGTCGCTTCAGGACTGATGCCAGGTCATCAGTAGTATAAAGTAAGGCAGCCGACACCATTACATCAGTCTTTTCTTGCTGAGGAGCCCGAAGCAGAAGCAGTTTGCATGAGTGCCGGTCGGCCGCTACCTAAGTTCGTCTTCCAAATTGAAGTTGAATTCTTCTAAAGCTAAGTACCCCATTGGGGATGTCATAAAAAGTAAACAATTGTCTCACCTGTGGAAAGCAAATACCACTCCAGGATTTCCATTCTTACTGCGTCACTTGCTTAGGCCCAGACCACGACATCCCTCGCTGTTACTTTTTTGTTTTGTTTAATGCCAGAACTATACATCGTCAGGCCCTTATTTTAGCTAGATATTTTCGCTTACAGTCCTTGAATTCTGATATGGCTTCAGTAAGCCATCCAACAGCAGATCTTCCGAAAAAACGAAAGGATAAAGACAGAGACCGACTGCACAGGTCCAAGCGTACAGACGACACTTCCGTTAAGCTAGTCGTCAGTTCTCTGGTCCTCAGTGTGGCGCATTCGCAGCCCCTGATGCCTGCATCTGTGGATTTGCAGGCCACTACTGAGACTCTCTTGGAGTCCGGTATCCACAAAACTCTTCGACTAAGGATCCTGCAGTTGTCTCTACCTTGGATGGGTCCGGAGCCGCTGAGCAGGCACTCGCTTTCGAGGAAGTACTTCGCACTACCAATGCTTGACAAAAACCGACAACTTTTGCTTCTACTGATGTTCTTCGTGTTTCGCTGTTGCAGTCATTACATTTGGGTAATCTGCTGGCAGGTTTCCCCCAGTAGGCCTGAATTCCAAAGTCTTGTGTCCTGCGTCGGTTGCTGTCTCCTCTTCCATGACGTCAGGTCGTCAGGGGTGTAAAACAAACAGCCAACGCCATTTTCATTAGTCTTTCTTGCCGCGCAGTGCCCAAAGCAGAAGCATTTCGCCAATGCTGGTTGGCCGACTCCTGAAATATTCGAGTTTGAGTTTCAGAACCGAAGTCTTCACTAAAGCTAAGCACCCCATTGGGGAAACTTTTTTCTTGCTCCATACCGATGTCAGAAAAAGTTAATAATTCTATTACTTGTGGGAAGCAAATACCTTATAAGTATTTCCATTTATACTATATTCCTTGCCTAGATCCTGATCACAACGTGCCTGGCTGTCGGTTTTGTGCTAGATTTAACCAACGCACTATTAAGCGTCAGTATATTTTTGCCTCAAAGTATTTTGGAAACAGATTTAACTACTCAGAAATGTCGTTGGATAGCAATCCGACTACCAGAGTACATAAAAAATGCAAAGAAAAGGACAGAGACAGACCGTCGAGGTCCAAAACCGACGACGAAGCTTCTCCTAAGCCAGCCGCCGGTTCACCAGTACTCAGTGAGGTGCTTTCGCAGCCCCTGATACCCGCTACTTTCGAGTCGCAGGCCCCTACCGAGACCCATGTGGAGTCTGGCACACCGCGAGATACTCAAAGTATTGGACCAACGGATGTACCTCCCTCGGATGGGTCCGGAGCCGCTGAGCAGGCACCGGCTTCTGAGGGTGTATGTAGGCCTCAACATTTTTATATCAAACTGACGACAGCTGCAAAACCAAAGACAAAAGCAACTTCTAAAACAAAAAAATGACGCATGAGCCACATGCACAGACCGCTATGCCTAAAAAACAGATGACCAAAATGGCTGCAGACCTTATTACCTTGATCAGGGGTTCCCATCCCCCTCCTAAGAGGCCTAGGCAAGACACTGATTATGAATCTTCAGATCAGGTTTCTATTTCTTCTGATTCCTCTTCTGATCAGGAATTATCTATACCTCCCTATGAGGATTCTGATGCAGAGGAGTCTAGTCCATCTGCATCACCTCCTGAGGATTATTCATTTGGAGAAATCTTGCATACTTTGAGGGAGCATTTTCACTGGGAGAGTCAAGATTTCTCTGAATCAGAAAAGAGGCTCAGGGATTTCTTTCTTCTCCCTCAGCACAGGCCTTTAGCCATACCCCCTGTTTTAGACATTGTGGATGATGTGTTTTCGGAGTCGAGCTTGATCCCAGACTCCTTACCTCCGGCTCCCAGCAAGCCTGACAGATATTACAGGGTCCCTGACTCACACAAATTTTTATTTAGAAACCCTGCTGCTGATCCTGAAACTATTTCACAGGGTCCAAAGGGAGTTAAGGCGTCAACAGCAAAAAATCCTACCCCCTCTGACAGAGATTCAAGGGCTCTGGATAGATGGGGAAAAAAGGTTTATACATCTGCAACCTTGGCAATTAGGGCCTTAAACTGCCAGTTTCATATGCTCAAATATCAACAACATGTTATGGGATTGCTGAAACAGAAAATGATGATTTCTGAATGTGCAGAAAATAAAGAATTGCAGAAATAATTGCATGCAGCTGAACAGGTTGGAAAGCATACTTTGCAATGTGGTTTTGATTCCTTAGAGGCCTCCTGCATGGCCACAGTTACTGGATCTGTGATTAGGAGGCATGCCTGGCTAAAAGAGCAAAATTTGCCTGATCATGTTAAAGCTAAATTACTGGATGCACCTTTACAGCATGGTACTCTGTTTGGTATTAAGGCAGAGGATGTTTTAAAGTAAATGGAAGACAAAGTTAAGTCTATGCAAACTGTAAAAGACTTCTTACAAGTGCAGCCACCAAGATTCAGTAGACACTGGCCTACAAAAAAATTGGTCCTTTCCTATGTCAGGCAGAGCTCAAAGGGGCAAATCCAGGTGCCCTAAGGGTTCCAGATACTAGGCACAAGATTCTTACAGGTCAAAGCAATGGGATGCCTTTACCTCCAAATCTGGAGGGAGATAAAGTGCAAACCTACAGAAAACAGTCCCATTGACTTCCCTCTGCCTTCACCAAGCACTTACCTTTTGGCAGCACCCTTAGGGGGAAAGTTAGTACTTTTTGCTCAAAATTGGCAGATAAGCCAGGACAAGTGGGTGCTAAACATAGGTATCACGGGGATACAGATTCCATTTCCATACTCTGCCAATGGCAAACGGTTGGCCGGATCTGCCAAAAAATCAATGGGCAGTGGCACAGAAACAGGTTACGTCCCTCATGGATATGGGGGCCATTCAGCCAAGTACCAGAACAGGAAAAAGGACAAGGTTTTTACTCAAGACTGTTCTTGGTACCCAGAAAGGACAAGGCCTGGCGGCCAATACTAGATTTATCGATTTTGAACACATACCTGGACATTCCAAAATTCAAAATGCTGACTTTGCAGCAGCTTCTGCCCATGCTGGGCAAGAATGCTTGGCTGGTGACATTAGACCTAAAAGAGGCATACCTGCATGTCCCAGTAAGGCAACCGTGCAGAAAATACCTCAGATTCAAGGCTGGCTTAATGCATTACCAATTCTCTGCACTGCCCTTTGGCTTATCTACTGCGCCCAGGGTCTTTACAAAGTGCCTGGCACCAGTAATTGCTTTTTGCAGACAAAGAAGTATACAAATATATCCGTACTTGGACGACTGTCTCATTCAAGCAGAGAACAAGGACATTCTTCTTCAACACCTGGCTTTTGTGAAAAGGCTTCTAACATGCCTAGTGTACACAATAAATGAAAAGAAATCACAACTGGTACTCTCTCAAAAGATAACATTCCTGGGTGCAAGCTTGAATACAACTGCCCAGATGGCTTACCTCATGCCAGACAAAGGCAACTGACTACTTACTTCCAACTGATAGCAACAAAAACCTAGTTATCTGCAAGACAAACTCTGCAGGCTTTGGGCTTCATGGCATCCTGCATCCTACTGATTCCATATGCAAGACTGCATATGAGGAAACTTTAATGGTACCTAAGAAGTTTATGGAGTCAACATTGTCACAGTCTGGAAACAATGATTCCTCTCATTCCCTGCCTACAACAGGAGTTTCTATGGCGGGCAAAGGCATGTCACCAAAACATGGGACGGGCCTTCACTCTACCCCCTGCCAGCCAAACCTTAACAACAGATGCATCAGATTATGCCTGGGGGGCCCACATGGCGGAAAGATGCATTCAGGGCATATGGAACCCAAACCAAGTGCATCTACATATCAACCAAAAAGAGATGCTAGCTGTTCAAAATGCCCTGACAGCCTTCAAGGACTTACTTCATCCAGGACAACTACTGATAAAGATGGACAACAACATGGTTATGTGGTATATAAACAAGCAGGGGGGCACGCACTCATACCTCCTTTGCAGACTAGCCATGGCCCTGTGGGACACAGCTTTGACTTACCAAATACATCTTCAAGCTCAATTCCTGCCAGGAAAACAAAATACTCTGGCAGACGATTTAAGCAGAAACCTTATGGACCCTCACGAGTGGAAACTAGATCCACAAGTCTTCAGCATGATAACAAAGAAATGGGGGAAACCGGACATAGATCTATTTGTCTCTCCTCAAAATTATCAGTTGAAAAGATTCTGCATAAGGACTTATAACAGACAAGCATGGAAAGTGGACACCCTATCCTTCAGTTGGAAAAAACCTATCAGTTTACGCCTATCCTCCTCTGCCTCTTCTTCCCAGGGTCCTACTAAAAGTCAGACAAGAGAAACCAAAGATGATACTAATTGCCTCAGACTGGCCCTGCCAATACTGGTACCCAGTCCTAAGGAACCTGTCTCAGTACCCAGCTTCGACCTTACCTCAAAGACCTCAACTATTGTCCCAGCAAAACAATCACATCCTGCACAATCAACTCCAGACACTGAACCTGACAGCATGGCTGATCATGTAGTTATGCAAACAACACCTCTCAGAAAAGCTGTGATAGATGTCATTTTGGAAGCCCGAAGGCCTAGCACTAGAAAATCTTATGCTGATAAATGGAAGAGATTCTGTGCTTGGAATCAAGCACAAGGAACTGATACAGCAGAACCAAATATTACTCAGAAATTACAATACTTGACTGAGATGCTTGACAAAGGCCTATCTTTCTCATCAATTAAAATCCATGCCTGTGCCATTTTGGCTCATTACAATACAGAGCCACCAATCTTTTCTCATCCTTTACTAAAGCAGTATCTTAGAGGAGCCAAAAATTTAAGGCCTCCTAGAAGATCACCAATGCCTGCATGGGACCTCAATTATTTGTTGGAAAAGCTCACCCTGCTTCCATTTGAACCAGTCGCTACTGCTGATGTAAAGTTCTTATCGTGGAAAACAGCTCTGCTACTAGCAATTACTTCAGCAAGAAGTGTCTCAGCTACAGGCTTTCATGGCTGTGGAGCCTTTTATCATATTTTACCTAGACAGGGTGTCTTTGAGGACACATCCTTCATTTATGCCTAAGGTGGTTTCCAGTGTGGCTCTTAACCAAACTATTCATCTGCCAACCTTTTATCCAAATCCGCAGAACAAGGGGGAGAGAATTCTGCATTCCTTGGACGTACACAGACAGCTAAGATTCTACTTGAGCAGGACTAAAGCTCTAAGAAAAACTGAGCAGTTACTAGTGACATATGCTGCAGGATCAGAAGGAAAGGCTATTTCAAAGCAGACTATTTCAAAGTGGATAAACCACTGCATTTGTTTCTGCTACTTACACCATGGCAAACCTGTGCCCAAGGGCATTAGGTCTCATTCCACCAGAGCTGCAGCTATTTCAGCTGCCTTTCTTCAGAGGAGTACCAACCAAAGACATTCTAGAGGCTGCTACTCGGAGTTCTGTTCACACCTTTACAAAGCATTATCATTTGCTTCTCTACTCTAAGTCCAGTGCAGGCTTTGCCACTGCAGTTCTGCAGGGCCTTATAGCCACACCTAATGCTGTTTAGCTGCAGCCTCCCATCCATAGCTTTGGGATTCTACCCAAATGTAATGACTGCAACAGTGAAACACAAAGAACATAGTACAGTTGTGTACACTTACCATAAATGTAGATATTCGAGTGTATTCACTGTTGCAGTCTAGGTTACCCGCCCGCCATCCCCCCTTTCATTCTGGAGTTTATCTTTCCTGCTCTATCTTCTACAACCTATGTGGTGTATTTGCTTGTAGATGAAGGTAAAGTTTATATTGATGCATGTATATATAGTATATATATATATATAGATATATATATATATATATATAGTTATAATTTTTGCTACCTTGTTGGGGGCACCTGACGTCTGGGGCAAGAAAAACTAAAGAAAATGGTGTCGGCTGCTTGTTTTATACCCCTGACGACTTGACTTCATGGAAGAGGAGACCGCAACCGATGCAGGACCCAGGACTTTGGAATTCAGGCTGACTGAGGGCAACCTGCCAGCAGATTACCCAAATGTAATGACTGCAACAGTGAATACACTCGAACATCTACATTTATGGTAAGTGTACACAACTGTACTTTCTTTCGAAAACTAATGACTTTCTAAGGCCTAGGGTTTGAACCACACCTAAGAAACAGACGACCCAATCTCAGGCACCTGCTTCCTTGCTTCAGTTTCAAATGCTTAAAATGGTGGATGACCTCATAATGCTGATCAGGGGAAGTCAAGCTACCCCTTCCAAAAGGAAGAGAGATCTGTCCGCAGTAGTTTTATCTGACCAGGAGTCTGATGATCCTGATGCATCTGAATATGAAGACATGCAACCCCTCTCTGCTTATGAGGATTCTGATGCAGAGGAATCCATTCCATGTTCTTCGTGTTTCACCATTGCAGTCATCACATTTGGGTTATCTGCCTGCAGGTAGCCCTCAGTCGGCCTGAATACCAGAGTCTTGGGATTTCTGCGTTGAAAGCTGTCACTTCTTCTATGACATCAGGTCACCAGAGGTATAAAACATGCAACTGATGCCATTACATCAGCTTTTCTTGCCGTGCAGTGTCCGAAGCAGAAGCAGTTCGAAAGTGCTGGTCGGCCTCCTCCTGAAATTTTCGTTTTTTGAGTTTCAGACTTGAAGTCTTCTAAAAGATAAGTACCGCGTTGGGGATCCCTTTTTCTTGCTCTAACCGATGTCAGAAAAAGTTAACAATTGTCTTGCCTGTGGAAAGCAAACACCTCACAGAGATTTTCATTCTTGCACATCATCTATTTAGGCCCAGACCACAACGTTCCTCGCTGTAGGTTTTGTGCTTTGTTTAACGCCTGAACTATTCATCGTTGGGCTATCTTTGTCGCTAAATT
Source organism: Protopterus annectens (assembly GCF_019279795.1). Lineage (NCBI taxonomy): Eukaryota > Metazoa > Chordata > Ceratodontiformes > Protopteridae > Protopterus > Protopterus annectens. The sequence continues at coordinate 1,977,811,926 of NC_056741.1, read as the reverse complement.
CTTTAGCTTTCGTTCTCCATATTCCAAAATAGCTTCGATAAGCCATCCAACTACCGATCCACTGAAAAAACATAAGGATAAAGACAGAGACAGACTGTATAGGCCGGTAGTCAGTGAGGCACCTTCGCAGCCCCTGATACACGCTTCTACAGATTCTCAGGCCTCTACTGAAACCCATTCGGAGTCCAGTATGCAGTGATAGGCTTCTTCGACTATGTCTTCGACTGTGCAGCCATCGGCTTCTGAGGGTGTATAAAAGCCTTACTCTCCAACAGCTGCTTCCTATGCTAACCAAGGACTCCTGGCTAGCCACCCTTGTCAGTTCTCTGCACTTCCCTTTGGCTTATCTACTGGGTCCAGGGTATTCACAAAATGCCTAGTTCCAGCCATTGCATATTGCAGGCAGAGAAGAATTCAAATTTACCCATACTTGGACAATTGCCTCATTTAGGCGGACAGTCAGGAATTGCTACTACAGCACCTGACATTTGTAAACAGACTTCTAACTTCACTGGGGTACACCGTCAATGAAAATAAATCACATCTGGTACCCAGCCAACAGATTTTATTCCTGGGAGCAAACTTGAACACAACTTCCCAGATGGCATTCCTCACTCCAGAAAAACAAATTTATTTGACAAACTGTTTCAATCTACTGGCCACCAAACCCCAGCTATCTGCAAGAAAAATACTGCAAGCCCTAAGGTTCATGGTCTCTTGCATTCTACTAATTCCGTATGCAAGACTGCATATAAGGACAACTTCAATGGTACTTAAAAAGTCTCTGGTGTCAACATTCTCAGGACCTGGAAACAATGATTCCTTGCATTCCTTGCCTTAGGACAGAGTTCCTTTGGTGGGCAGAGGCCTGCTACCACAACAGGGGACTCGTTTTCACTCAACCCCCTGCTGCCCATACTCTCCAACAGATGCATCAGTCTATGCATGGGAGGCCCAAACCAAATGCACCTGCATATCAATCAAAAATAAATGTTAGCTGTACAGAATGCTCTGACAGCCTTCAAAGGCCTTATTCTTCCAGGACAACTATTGGTAAAGATGGACAACACCACAGTTATGTGGTACATAAACAAGCAGGGGGGGAACCCATTCCTACCCACTCTGCAAATTAGCCATGACTCTGTGGAACACAGCCTTGAGCAACCAAGTGCACCTGCAAGCTCAATTCCTGCCAGGTAAACTAAATTCACTGGCAGATGACTTAAGCAGGAATCTAATGGACCTACATGAGTGGAAACTGGAACCCAACATAATCAAGCTTCTGAGGCACAGGTGGGGGGGGGGCACCAGAGGTGGACCTCTTTGCTTCCCTTCCGAACTATCAATTGAGCAAGTATTGCTCCAGAACTCCCCACAGCCAAGCATGGAAAGTGGATGCCCTGTCCTTTACATGGGAAAACCTCTCAGTCTATGCCTTTCCCCCCTCTGCCCCTCCTCTCGAAGGTTCTACTACTAAAGATCAAACTGGACAAGCCAAGGACAATCCTGATTGCACCAGACTAGCCACACCAGCACTGGTACCCTCATTTGTGCAGTCTGACAGTAGTGACACCATGGCATCTGCCACAGACACCTTCCCTGCTGTCCCAGCAGGAGGGCCAGATTTTGCATCCTCCGCTACAGACCCTTAACCTAGCTGCCTGGCTCATCCCCTGAACTCATCACTAGCAGCCCTCAGTAAACAGGTGCTGGATGCCATCCTTGAGGCAAGGAGACCTAGTACTAGAAAGTCCTATTCAGAAAAGTGGAAAAGATACTGATGTTCTTCGTGTTTCACTGTTGCAGTCATTACATTTGGGTAATCTGCTGGCAGGTTGTCCTCAGTCGGCCTGAATTCCAAAGTGGAAAATATACTGTTCTTGGAGCCAGTCTCAGGGAATGGACACAACTGTGCCCAGCTTACCTCATATACTAGATTACTTAACAGAAATGCTCCACAAAGGTCTATCCTTCTCGTCAATTAAGAATTATGCTGCTGCCATCTCAGCTCATTATAATACTGAGCCACCCCTCTTCTCTCATCCTTTGGTCAAGCAGTTCCTGAGAGGAGCTAAATAAATTAAGAACCCCCCCCCCCCAGGAGAGCTCCCACTCCAGCCTGGGACCTTAACTTTGAATTGGAAAAGCTCACGCTTCCACCCTTTGAACCTGCTGCTACAGCAGAGTCAAAATTCCTCTCATGGAAAATAGCTTTACTTCTAGCCATCACTTCAGCAAGAAGAGTGTCTGAATTGCAGGCCCTTATGGCTGTGGAACCCTTCATTACCTTCCATGTGGACAGGGTTTCTCTCAGGACTAACCTATCAATGTTAAGTTGTCTATCTCACCTTCATTCTTGCTGGATGGGTTCGGAGCCGATCCTCGTCTCCGACTCGGCCACTCTAAAAGCTCGAGAGCTAGTTCCACCGGCTCAAGGCTCCCCTATATCCCACAATGCTAGGCGGTAACTCCTCAGATCTCGTTTGCCGCTACAGCGATCGAGGTGCTTTTTCAACTGGCTCGTCAGGTTAGTTGAATATTTAGTGTTTTCTTAAGTCAGACCCCCTTTTTAAGTTAGCTTTTCCTCATAGTTTTAAAAGTTAAGTAGTTTACTCCCTTTTATAGTCAATTTCCCCACTTTTTTCCTAAAATTGCTAATTTTATTCCCTTGGGCTTTAGGCCCAGTCCCTCCCTTCCTTAGTAGTTGGAGTGACTGTGTTTTTTGTAGGGATTAATTCCTAAGTTATTTACTAAATTTTAATTTAAAAAATTTACAAGTGTAATCGGTGTGTGTGTGTGTGTGTGTGTGTGTGTTTGTGGTTACACTTTGACTCTTTTTTTTGGACATGTCCAAAGAATCGAAGGTCTCAGGCTTCAAGAAGTGTGACTCGTGCTGTCAGAAGATGTCTCTGACAGACGGTCGCACTTCTTGTGTTTACTGCCTGGGGCCTTTGCACCTGCAGGACTCATGTGCTGTTTGCCATGGCTTCAGCCCTAGAGTCCTGCAGGAGTGAAAAAATAAACTTATGTTAAGGGGCTTATTGAAGCCTGAGGGTCCCTCGACTCAATCCTCGGGGAAACCCTCTAAGCCTTCCAGACCTTCGGCTCCGGTCTCTGAGCCGCCTTCTGGGGGTCCAAAGGCTGTTCGAACATTGGCTCCGGCCGGAGCCAATGAATCTCGAACGCATGCCCCTACTATTTCCTCGGAACCGACATCCAGAAAGAGGTCCCGATCTCCATCTATCAGCTCCGTTCATTCGGCTCCAGCATCACCTTTGCTGTCTGAACGGAGCCATAGATCTCACTCCTCTAGGTCTTCCAGACTATCGGATCATGACCTTCAGAGAGTAGTGAGTCAATTTCTTAAGTCCGAGGCACTGGCCCAGATGCTTCAAAGTCCGACTCAACAGTCGAGAACTATTCCCATCACTCAAAATGTTCCTCCTCTGACTCTTTTGAGTTCGGAGCCGGGGCGGCTCGGACCCGAGACTGTGGTGGCATCGGAACCGATACCTTTTTCTTCGGCGCCGTCGTCTGCTCCAATGTCTTCCTTGGAGGAATCTCGGCGCCGGACTTCCCTCGTTGGCTCTGAGGGGGCGAGTGGCATCGGACCCTTGTCTGACCCCGCTCTCCCTCTCGGTGCTTCGGCACTGGTGAGTTCGGCTCCGACATCGGCCTCGGAGCCATCACTGTCGGTGCCGGGGGAGGTTTTCAGCTTTTCGGAGCAGAGACCTCCAGCTCTGCCTGACAGGGGTGCCTTCGAGGTCATGAGGAGCGTGTTAGAACCAGGTTCAACTCCACAGTCGGCTCCTTCTGCCCCTCCCTCCACGGTGCCTCCGGTGATTTCTGCTCACACTCTCATCCCCGACCGTAGAGAGCCAGCTCCTCAAGTTTCCCCAGTGGGGATCTCCTCCTCTTCTGAGGCCCCCTAGGAAGAGGCAGTGCAAGAGGAAGCACGTTGACTCCCCTGAGTCTGTCACCTCTGACACTGATTTAGAGGATTCTGAAGGTTCCCACTCTGAAGATGTTTCCTTTGCAGACATCCTCGAAATCTTAAAACAGAGGGGGAATTGGCCATCCCTCAACTCTTCAGAGGATGAATCGGTGTATCTTGAGGCGTTTGGCTCTCGCCCTTCCACCTCCTGGGTGTCCCCTCCCTTTGACCCCCTTATGCAAGTGGTGGCAAAGAAGGCCTGGGTGGCTCCTGATTCAGTGGAACCCACCCCCAGGAGACCATCAAAATTTATCACTGCCCCTAAAGACAAAGAATTTTTAACCAAAGGCGTCTCTGTTGATGCTATGGTGGTGGCTGCGGCCACCAAGAAGGAGTTAGCTGATCCTTCGGTGCCTGTTCATCCTCCTAACAAGGAGTCTAGGTCGATGGACAGTGCGGAAGCGGATGTTCTCGTCAGCGACCTTTACTATGCGCTCGCTGAATTACCTGTGTCATTTCACTCGTCTTCAGAGGGATTTGCTCAAGGAAGCGAGCGAAATGTTAAAGGACCCAACAGCTGTGGGTTTTCAGGATAAGATGAACTCGCAGCTGGCGACCCTTAATTCTATAACTAACTCCTCCATGCGCCACCTTTCATATGCGGTGGATGGAGCAAGTAGAGCGACAGGTACAGGTGTAGCCTTGCGTCGGCACGCCTGGATGCAGCTATGTAACTTTCCGGACCCTTTCAAGGCGTCCTTCACTAATTCCCCCTTTGATGGATCATCCCTCTTTGGTCCTCAAGTGAAGGAAACCCTGACTAGGTGCGAGTCTGATGGCAAAACTCTCTGCCGTCGGAGTCCGTTTTTCTACTCCTTCTAGGCCTTACCCTAAAGGCCAGAAGGGGGGAAAGATGTGGTTCCGCAAACAATCTCAGGGAGATTTGCTTGATGCACAGAGTCGATTCCCCTCTAGAGGCAGAGGGGGGAACAATAATGGTAGACGCCGTCCTAGAAGCAGAGGGGGCCCGCAGAATCAGGGCAGTCGAGAATCCTTTTCCGACAAGCCCTTTCAGCATCCCTGAGGTGTTGCCCGACTGTCCACCTTCGGAGGCAGTCGGGGGAAGATTATCGCTGTACCCAGAAGCCTGGCTATCCCTAACTCAAGACAAGTGGGTACAGTCTATCATTTCCGAAGGCTACAGAATCCCATTCCTTTTCATTCTGAAGCAATCCAAAAAATCCCTTCCAGACGTTCCACCCAGTCAAAGGGAGCAAGCAGCATTAGAAATTTCAAAGCTGCTTGCAAAAAGAGCCATTCAACCAGTTCCAGCAGACCAAACAGGATCCGGAATCTACTCCAAATTCTTTTTGGTTCCAAAGAAAACAGGGGACTGAAGACCCATTTTGGATCTGAGCAACTTGAACAAGTTTGTCAAGAAAACAAAGTTCCGGATGGTCACGCTGCAGTCCATTCTACCCCTTTTGGGGCGAGACAACTGGATGTGCTCGATAGATCTCCAGGATGCGTACTATCACATCAGAATGAGTCGACGCTCCAGGAGATTCCTCCGCTTCAGGCTGGGAACCAGTCATTTCCAATTCAGAGCCCTGCCCTTTGGTCTCACTACAGCCCCAGTGTTTACCAAATGCATGGCAGTGGTCGCCTCTCATCTGAGACGACAAGGATTCCAGGTGTTTCCTTATTTAGACGACTGGCTCCTTACAGCCCCCACCAAGCATCTTTTGCTTCTTGCCAGAGACTACACCCTTCACACATGTCAGACACTAGGCATTTCAATAAATTACGAAAAGTCTGTCTTGTCGCCTTGTCGTGTTATTACCTTTATAGGCGCAAATCTAGACACAGTCAACATGTCAGCCAGACTCACAGAGTAGAGAATAGCAGACATACACAGACAGGTCTCTCTTGTCTTGCAGAGCAACAAAGTCAAAGCCAGATTGATCCTGAAGGTCTTAGGGATTATGGCGGTGGCCATCCCTCTTTTACCATTAGCTCGCTTCCATATGAGAATTTTACATTGGATGCTCTTCACACAATGGTCTTTCCAACGACTTCCAATGTCCCATCCTATTCGGATAACTCAATCGTGCAAGAATCATCTCTCTTGGTGGATCACATCTCCCCAGCTCCACCTAGGGAGACCTTTCGTCCCTTCCCCTCCAGTTGCTACAGTGACAACGGATGCCTCCCTGATCGGGTGGGGGGGGGCATTACCAGGGCAGGACGGTCCAAGGCATGTGGCAACCTTTCGAGTGCCACTTGCACATAAATGTCCTAGAGATGAGAGCAGTGCTTCTAGCGTTGCAAGCCTTACAAGACTCTCTTCCCATGGGAACGATAGCAGTTCAGACGGACAATATGTCTGTAGTGTGGTACATCAACAAGCAAGGCGGAACCAGATCTTACCCCCTATGTCGAGAGGCACTCAGACTGTGGCAATGGGCGATTTCTTCTCAGCGGTTTCTGTTAGCAACGCACATTCCCGGGAAGTCCAATGTGATTGCAGACAAATTGAGCAGAGCTATTCTCATGCCTCACGAGTGGTCTCTGAACAATTCAGTGTTGGAGAAAGTTTTTCGAAAGTGGGGCCGGCCTTGCTGCGACCTTTTCACTACTCCCCAAAACAGCAAGTGCGATGATTTTTTCACCCTCTTTCCCCAACCAGGCCACCCCAGCAGAGACGCTCTAGTACACGATTGGCCCCTGGGACTTCTGTATGCTTTTCCTCCCTTCCCTCTGATATCTCAGCTAATACAAAAAGCCTCCATGATCCTTATTGCCCATTACTGGCCTCGACAGGTTTGGTTCCCGTTTCTACACCGTTATCTGTTGGAGCAACCTTGGCATCTGGACCCAGTTCCAGACCTCTTGACCCATCAGTCGGGTCAGTTGCACCACTCCCTCCCTTCTCTGAACCTCACAGCGTGGTTCCTCCAATTCCAACTCTAGCCAGGCTTCCTCTGATATCTTGCTCAGTTAGAGATATTTTGATAGCCTCTCATAAATCTTCCACTCGGGAAAATTTATCATAGCAAATGGAAACGTTTTTCCTATTGGGCGCAGTCAAAGAATATAGATCCTTTCACCGCTTCCATTCAATCAGTTCTAGACTTTCTAGCCGAACTTTTCCACTCAGGTTCGTCCCCATCTACCATCAAAGTTCAGTTGGCAGCAATATCAAACTTTCATGTTGGAGTCTCAGAGTCCTCCATTATGTCTCACAAACTCTGCAAAGCCTTTTTAAAGGGAGTTTTTCTCCTCAAACCACCAATCAGAGATCGTCCTCCTCAATGGGATCTCAACTTGGCTCTGGCGTCCTTAATTCTTCCCCCCTTTGAACCTGCGGCTTCATGTTCAATAAAGTTACTATCTTGGAAAACACTCTTTTTAGTAGCTATCACTTCAGCTAGAAGAGTCTCTGAACTCCATGCTCTGTGTAGTCGACCCCCTTATCTTGTGTTTAATAAGGATAGGGTGTCCTTATGTACTAACCCGTCCTTTTTGCCCAAGGTAGCTTCACTGGCAAATTTGAATCAAACCATTGAACTTCCTGTGTTCTTCCCTAATTATTCCAATAGGTCAGAACAAAAGTTACACTGTTTAGATGTTCATTGCCAACTTAGGTACTATTTAGACAGGACCAAACAATTCAGGAAGTCTGATCAACTGTTTGTTTCTTATGCAGAAGGTAAAATGGGCCTTCCAGTTTCTAAAGTATCTCTCTCTAGATGGCTTACTTCGTTGATTACCCTTGTGTATGAGATTAGACATCAACAATTGCCATCCAAACCCAGGGCTCATTCAACTAGAGCGTTAGCCACTTCTATAGCTTTCCAAGATAGGCTGCCTATTGATTCGATTTGTTCTGCAGCTACTTGGGCTTCTCCCCATACCTTCATTTCTCATTATAAGTTGGACTTGGCCTCTAGAGACCGAGCCAACTTTGGTTCCACTGTACTCAAGAGTCTGTTCCGATAGGCCACCCGGGATAAGGTGCTAGGGATGCGGTCCCAGGGATGCGGTCCCATCCAGCAAGAATGAAGGCGAGATAGACAACTTAACATTTAGAAGTTATGTACCTACCATAACGTTCCATGTTAGTTGTCTTCTTCTCGCCTTCTTTCTTGCGTCCCACCCTCCTTCCCCCTAGCCTGGACAGACCTAGAGGAGTTTTCTTTTGTTCCTTTTATGGAATTTCCTTGCTGGGCTTAGCTTTCAAACGAGATCTGAGGAGTTACCGCCTAGCACTGTGGGATATAGGGAAGCCTCGAGCTGGTGGAACTAGCTCTCGAGCTTTTAGAGTGGCCGAGTCGGAGCCGAGGATCGGCTCCGAACCCATCCAGCAAGAAAGAAGGCGAGAAGAAGACAACTAACATGGAACGTTATGGTAGGTACATAACTTCTAATTTATGCCCAAGGTGGTATCTAGTGTGGCTTTAAACCAATCCATTCATTTGCCAACTTTTTTCCCTAATCCTCACAATAAAGGGGCAAGGACCCTGCACTCCCAGGATGTACACAAGCAGCTTAGGTTCTGTCTGGACAGGACTAAGCCTTTCAGGAAAACTGACCAGCTGCTAGTCAGCTTTGCTGCAGGGGCAGTGGGCAAGGCCATTTCAAGGCAAACTGTTTCTAAATGGATAGCACACTGTGCATCCATTTCTGCTACAAACACCATGGGAAACCTACCCCACAGGAGATCAGAACACATTCCACTAGGGCTACATCTACCACTACAGCCTTTCTCAGAGGAGTCCCTACCAGGGACATCCTGGAAGCTGCAACCTGGAGTTCTATACACACTTTCACCAAGCATTACCACTTGCCTATCTTTTCTAAATCCAGAGCTGGATTTGCCACAGCAGTCTTACAGGGCCTGCTTGCCAGGCCTAATGCTTCTTGACTGCCTCCACCCATCCTCAGATTTGGGAATCAACCCAAATGTGCTGACTGCAAGAGTGAAACACGAAGAATATAGTACAGTTGTGTACACTTACCATAAATGTAGATGTTCGAGTGTATTCACTGTTGCAGTCCTGGTTACCCTCCCTCCAGCCCCCTGACGTCTCTTTACTTCTACCTGTCCTTTTTGTTTGGTATACCTTATGTCATTGGTATTTGCTTTTTGCTTGGAGTGTTCCACACCATGTAATTGCTTCCTATTTAGGGGGCTCCTGACATTTGGGGCAAGAAAAACTGAAGTAATGGCATCTGCTGCATGTTTTATACCCCTGATGACCTGATGTCATGGAAGAAGCGACAGCATCTGACGCAGAAATCCCAAGACTCTGGTATTCAGGCCAACTGAGGGCTACCTGCAGGCAGATAACCCAAATGTGATGACTGCAACAGTGAATACACTCCAACATCCACATTTATGGTAAGTGCACACAAATGTACTTTCAGCTTCTTTACCCGAGGATGTTTCCTTTGGGGAAACCCTTCATACCTTAAGGGAGCATTTCCAGTGGGACTGTCAGGACTACCCTCAGTCTAAAAAGAGACTCAGAGAATTCTTAGCTCTTCCACAGCACAGACCCCTGGCCATTCCCCCAGTCCTGGATGTTGTGGACGATGTTTTCCTGGAATCCCGTTTGACTCCTGACAACCTTCCTCCTGCTCTCAGAAAACCTGACAGGTACTAGAGTCCCTGACTCTCACAAATTTCTTTTCAAAAATCCTACTGCTGACCCTGAGGTAATTTTTCAAGGGCCAAAAGGAATTAAAGCAACCTCTGCTAAGAATCCCACCCCTTCAGATAGGGATTCCCAAGCACTAGACAGATGGGGTAAAAAAGTATACACCTCTGCTACTCTTGCTATCAGAACCCTAAATTGTCAGTTCCATATGCTAAAATTTCAGCAACATATCATGGGACTCCGCAAACAAAAAAGTGTCTTCCTTTCCCGCATGTGCAGAATCTAAAGAGTTACAAGAGTTAATGCATTCTGCAAGTCGAGTAACTAAGCACACCTTACACTGTGGTTTTGATGCCCTAGAGGCTTCTTGCAGGGCAGCAGTCACTGGTTCTGTTCTTAGAAGGCATGCTTGGCTTAAGGAACAGCCCTTGCCAGACCATGTCAAATCTAAATTATTGGATGCTCCCTTGCACAAAGACAACCTGTTTGGCACAAAGGCAGAGGAGGTCTTAAAAAAGATGGAAGAAAAATCTAAAGGTATGCAGACAGTTAAGGATTTCCTACAGGTCCAACCACCCAGGTTCAGCAGGCATTGCCTCTCCAAGCACTGGCCCTTTCCTGCCCCCACCAGGTCAGTTCAACCCAGACCCAGCAGAAGCAGAGCCCCCCCCCCCCCAGACAACAGCTACAGGGAATGCAGAGATCAAAGCAGTGGAGTTCCTCCATTTCAAAATCAAGGAGTTCTAAGCCACTCCTGCATGGTAAGAACTCACAATGACTCTCCTAAGCCACCTCCTCCCTCTGCCCACCCGCACTTGCCCCTAGGAGGAAGACTTTTCCACGCAAGCACCGGGGCCACCATTACCAGTGACTGCTGGGTCCTCAACATAGTGTCCCAGGGATACAAACTTTCTTTCCACACTCTTCCAACCCCAACATGGTTCCCAGATCTACCACCAAACCAGTGTGGGCAGGGGCAAAAAAGCAAGTCCTTTCCCTGCTGTCTATGAGGGCAGTAGAGCACGTTCCTGCAGAACAGATAGTCCAAGGATGTTCTTCGTTCCCCATTGCTGCAGTCCTAACTATTGGGGTATAGTCCGCATCCAGTCGGCCCGAATACCAGAGTATAAGGCTGACGTCGGTCAGGGCGCATTAGACTGACGTCAGTACGTCAGGGTACTAATGCGCATGACCGACGTCATATCCTCAGTCTTTTTTGCCGCATGGTCCGATGCAGAAGCAGTTTTGCGAGTGCAGGTTGGCGTTCTGAAATTTTCCGAATCCGGAGTTTCAGACCGAAACAGAGTTGGCTAAGTACCCCGTTGGGGAACATTTTGGTTTTTTCTTGCCTCAGTATTTTACCGGATGTCAGAAAAAGTGAATAACTGTATTTCTTGTGGGAAACAGATACCTCATAGGGATTACCATACCTTGTGTATACCTTGTTTGGGGCCTGAGCACGACGTTGTTGGTTGCCGCTCTTGTGCTAGGTTTAACAAACGCACTATTAAGAGGAGGTTAGACTGTGCCAGGTTAGTGTTTGGGAAGCGTTGCAATTATAAAATGCCGTCGGATGCTCCGACGCCCGCTTCGTCCAAGAAGCGCAAGGACAAAACAGCGAAGCCTAGGGTTGATGAACCGGCAGTCCCGGACGTCGGTTCTTTAGAAGGCTCAGTGGAGCCAGAGGTTTTGCCAGGAGTTTCCATGGAGTCCCAGGCAGAAACTTTACTGTTACAGGATGTGCCTTCTCAGGAGGTAGGCCAGGCTGAGGGGGCTTCTCAGGTGACTGTTCTTCCCTCTCTTCCCAAGGTAGTTAGAGCCTCTCCTTCTGTTGCCAAAACTTCTTTGAGAGGTAGGCCTACTTCAGCTTCAGTGGGGGCTTCTCCTAGCATTTCGGGTTCTGTACCTAAGAAACATATGCTTAAAATGGCAGAAGATTTGATTACTATGATTAGAGGTTCTATGCCCCGCCTGATAAGAGGCCTAGGGTGGAACCGGAGTTTGATAGTTTTGAACAGTGTTCAGAGGCTTCAGAGTCTTCTGGAAGACTTGCAGGAGTATCCTACTTATTCTGATTCTGATGTGGATGATTCCACTCCTACAGCTTCTCCTCCTGAGGATTTCTCATTTTCAGAGACTCTGCATTCCATGAGGGAGCACTTTAAATGGGAAGGCCAGGATTACTCTGATTCAGGAAAAGGCTTAGGGAATTCTTGTTTTACCCCAGCATAGGCCCTTAGCTATTCCTCCTGTGTTGAATGTGGTGGAAGATGTTTTGCAGAGGCTTCCTGAACCCTGACTCTTTGCCTCCTGCTCCTGTTAAGCCTGATAGGTATTATAGGGTGCCCGAAGCTCATAAGTATTTGTTTAAGAGTCCTAGGGCGGACCCAGAAACTATTTCTCAAGGGCCTAAAGGTGTTAAAGCTTCTGTGATTAAAAATCCTGTTCCCACTGATAAAGAGGCAAGGGCTTTGGATAGGTGGGGAAAGAAAGTGTATACTTCTTCCACTCTAGCCATGAGAGCATTGAATTGTCAGTTTCACATGCTAAAATATCAGAATTATCTCCTTTCACAATTGAAATCTAAGGTGGATGCTTTGGCGGAAGGTATTGAGTGTAAAGAGTTGCTGGATTTGGTTCATGTGTCTGAACAAGTGGGTAAGCATTCTTTGCAATGTGGTTTTGATGCTGTACAGGCCTCCTCGAGGGTGGCTGCTACTAGTTCTGTTCTTCGCAGGCATGCCTGGTTGAAGGATCAGAATTTAGCTGAGCATGTTAAGACAAGGATTTTGGATGCTCCTTTACAGTCTGATGTGTTGTTTGGATCGCCTGTGGAAGCAGTTTTAAAGAAAATGGAGGACAAAGCTAAGTCTATGCAAACTGTTAAAGATTTTTGCAGGTGCAGCCACCGAAGTTTAGTAGAAATTGGCCTGCTAAGGGGTGGACATATCCTGCTTATGATTCCCAGTCTAGGGGTAGGTCTAGACGTGGTAGGGGCAGGGCTCAAGGTTCTTTTAGGCCTAGAACAGGAATTCACCTGCTCAGACTTCTGGTGAGGGCAGGGGTCAGTCCTTTCGTAAACAGACCCAATGACCTGTCTTTTCAGCTGCCAGTAGATTCCCGTCTGGCAGCTCCTTTGGGAGGAAGACTGTCTCTTTTCAAAGAAAATTGGGATTTAATTACTCAAGACAAATGGGTGTTGGATATCATTCACCACGGTTACAGATTTTATTTCCATACAATGCCCCCTTTCAAAGGCATGCCAGACGTTCCTCCTCCACAAAGAAAAGAGGCTCACAAGCAAGTTTCTCAGTTACTCCAGATAGGGGCCATTCAGCCAGTCCCTGTATCAGAAAGGGGCCTAGGATTTTATTCTCGCCTGTTTCTAGTACCAAAGAAGGGGAACACGTGGAGACCAATTTTGGATTTATCTCTCCTCAACACTTTTCTGGACATTCCCAAGTTCAAGATGTTGACGTTACAACAGCTTTTACCTCTGCTGGGCAAAGATCACTGGATGGTAACTTTAGATCTCAAGGAAGCTTACCTTCATGTGCCTATAAGGCTAAGTTGCAGGAAGTATCTGCGGTTTCGAGCTGGAAATTCTCATTATCAGTTCTCTGCATTGCCCTTTGGCTTATCTACTGCCCAGAGTATTCACAAAGGTTCTGGCTCCAGTGATAGCTTACTTCAGGCTTCAAGGAATTCAAATCTATCCTTACTTGGACGACTGCCTGATTCTGGCTCAAGAAAAGGAAGACCTTCTACAGCATCTGGAACATGTCATAGCAGTGCTAAGATGCCTAGGGTATTCTGTGAACGAAATAAAGTCCAGTCTAGTACCCTCTCAAGACATGTGCTTTCTGGGTGTGAGACTGAATACAGCAGCCCAGATGGCCTTTTTAACCCCGGACAAACAAAAGAGTCTATCACTTTACTTCCATCAACTATCTCATCAGTCCGTGCTGACTGCAAGGACAGTCCTTCAAGCATTAGGGTTCATGGCATCTTGTATTCTGGTGCTTCCCAATGCCAAACTGCATATGAGGAAGCTACAATGGTATCTCAAAATGTATGGACACAGCACTGCCAGGATTTGGACACTGTCATTCAAATAATACCTTGCCTTCAAAAAGAATTTTTGTGGTGGGCTCAGGAATGTCACCTAAACAAGGGACTCTCTGTGACCCGGCCAGAGGCGAGTCAGATTTTAACGACAGATGCCTCGGACATTGCTTGGGGAGCTCATCTAAATGGAAAGTGGATACAAGACAAGTGGCCTGCCAGACTACAGCATCTACATATCAACATGAAGGAGATGTTAGCAGTCCAGTTTGCATTAATGGCTTTCAAGGAGTTACTTCTTCCAGGGCAGGTGTTGATTCTAACAGACAACACAACTGTCATGTGGTACATCAACAAGCAAGGGGAACACATTCTTATCCTCTATGCAGGCAAGCAATGATTTTATGGGAGACTGCTAAGCTTGCAACTAACTCTTCAGGCAAGGTTTCTGCCGGGAGCACAGAACTCCTTAGCAGATGTGTTAAGCAGACAAATCATGGATCCCCACGAGTGGAAACTGGATCTTCATGTATTTCAAAATTGACAGTGTCATGGGGAACTCCAGACATAGATCTGTTCGCTTCTCCACTAAACCACCAGCTGCCACAGTATTGCACAAAGGGGTTTCATCACACAGCTTGGAAAGTGGATGCTCTGTCTTTCAGTTGGAAAAACCTTCATGTGTATGCCTTTCCTCCTCTGCCTCTTCTTCCAAAGGTACTATTAAAGGTCAGACAAGACAGGCCAAGGATGATTTTGATAGCTCCAGATTGGCCTCGGCAACACTGGTACCCACTACTACGGAGTCTGGTAAGGAAGCCTCCATGGCCTTTACCTCTGATTCCTCATCTGTTATCTCAGAAGGATGGTCATCTGCTCAGTGTCAAGCTTCACTCTCTTCATCTAACAGCCTGGCATCTTCTGTGTTGAAACACAGCAGGTCTCAACTTCCTCAACAAGTTTTAAATGTGATTATGGAAGCTAGAAGACCTAGTACAAGGAAAGTGTACGCAGAAAAATGGAAGAGATTTTTATTTTGGAGTACAGCAAAGAATTTGCAGGTTTCTGAGCCTAATTTGAGTGTGGCTCTTCAATACCTTACTGAGTTATTGGACAAAGGTTTGTCCTTCTCTTCCATTAAGATTCATGCTGCAGCAATTTCAGCTCACTATGACTGTGACCCGCCATTGTTTTCGCATCCTTTGTTCAAGCAGTTTCTTAGAGGGGCAAGGAATATAAGACCCCCACGTAGAGCTCCTACTCCTGCTTGGGATCTCAATTTTGTGTTGGAAAAACTTACTCTACAACCTTTTGAGCCTGCGGCTACTGCTGAATTGAAATACTTGTCATGGAAGACTGCTTTTCTGTTGGCTATTACTTCTGCAAGAAGGGTGTCTGAGTTGCAGGCCCTTATGGCAGTAGAGCCATTTTTGATTTTCCATAAGGATAGGGTATCATTACGTACTAATCCTTCCTTTATGCCTAAGGTGGTTTCTAGTGTGGCTTTAAACCAAACTATTCATTTGCCTACTTTTTATGCAGACCCCCAAAATAAAGGGGAAAAGATTTTGCACACTTTAGATGTACACAGGCAATTGCGTTATTATTTAAGCAGGACTAAGGATTTTAGGCAGTCTCAGCAGTTGTTTGTTTCTTTTGCTTTGAGTTCACAGGGCAAGCCTGTGTCAAAACAAACTATTTCTAGGTGGATTGGCTTTTGCATTGCATTTTGTTATTCCCATCATGGCAAGGAGATTCCAGCTGGGATTAGGCCTCATTCCACTAGGGCTACTGCCACTTCAACAGCATTTCTAATGGGGTGGCAACTAAGGATATTTTGGAAGCAGCTACTTGGAGTTCAGTGCATACTTTCTCTAAGCATTATCACCTTCCTATCTACTCTAAGTCTAGGGCTGGTTTTGCCACAGCTGTTTTGCAAGGCATGTTGTCAGCTCCTGCTTCTTTATGATTTGCCAGCCTCCCTTACCTCTGCTTTGGGATTCTACCCAATAGTTAGGACTGCAGCAATGGGGAGCGAAGAACATAGTACAGTTTTGTACCTACCATAAATGTAGATGTTCGAGGATCCCATTGCTGCAGTCCAATTCTCCTCCTCCTTCCCTCTGTCTTTAGGGGTGGTTGTGTAGGTGAGGTTACATGCTTATATTTTTTGTATATATTCTTGTATATATTGTACATATTTTTGGTGCAGGTATTTTGGGCCTTGTCTTTTTAGGGTCTTCTGACATCTGGGGCAAGAAAAGACTGAGGATATGACGTCGGTCATGCGCATTAGTACCCTGACGTACTGACGTCAGTCTAATGCGCCCTGACCGACGTCAGCCTTATACTCTGGTATTCGGGCCGACTGGATGCGGACTATACCCCAATAGTTAGGACTGCAGCAATGGGATCCTCGAACATCTACATTTATGGTAGGTACAAAACTGTACTTTTCTACTCCAGACTTTTTCTGGTACCCAGAAAATAGGGCACCTGGTGCCCCATCCTCAATCTACAATCAATTCTAAACACCTTCCTGGTGATACCAAAATTCAAAATGCTCACCCTCCAGCAACTCCTACCCATGCTTTCCAAGAATGCTTGGCTAGCCACACTAGACCTAACAGAGGCCTAACTCCATATTCCTATCAGGGAATCATGCTGGAAATGTCTATGTTTCAGGGCAGGATCTCTGCACTTTCAGTTCTCTGCGCTTCCCTTTGGCTTATCCACTGCTCTAAGAGTTTTCACCAAATGTCTGGCTCCTGCCATTGCCTTTTACAGACAAAGGAATATCCAAATTTACCCATACTTCGACTGCCTAATTCAGGCAGACAGATAGGAAGAGCTGCTCAAGCAGCTGGCCTTTGTAAAGTCCCTACTGACCTCCCTTGGGTACACTATCAATGAAAAGAAATCCAAACTAATACCCACCCAAAGGATTATATTCCTGGGAGCAAGTCTGGACACAGCATCCCAGATGGCATTCCTTACACCAGAAAAGCAAACTTACCTGACAGCCTACTTTTCTCAGCTAGCCACCAGGCCCCTGTTATCTGCAAGAAACCTCCTGCAAGCTCTGGGGTTCATGGTATCTTGCATTCTACTCATTCCATATGCCAGACTGCATATGAGGAAACTACAATGGTACCTAAAAACTCTTTAGTGTCAACACTCTCAAGACCTGGAAACTCTTATACCAATGATACCTTGCTTGAGGAGAGACTTTCTTTGGTGGGCAGCAGCATGCTCCCACAACAAGGAACTACCCTTCTCACCACCCCCCCTGCCACCCAGACCCTCACCACAGATGCATCAGACTATGCCTGGGCTGCTCACCTGGATGGCAGGTGCATACAGGGTCAATGTAGCCTACAGCAAATCCATCTGCACATCAACCAAAAAAAGATGTTAGCTGTCCAGCATGCATTGACAGCTTTCATGCCCCTTCTCTCCCCAGGGACTCTCCTGATCAAAACAGACAACACCACTGTGATGTGGTATATCAACAAGCAGTGAGGGACTCCCTCCTACCCTCTATGCAGGCTAGCCATGAACCTTTGGCACACAGCCCCTGCAATGCAACTCCACCTGTTAGCACAATTCCTACCAGGCTCTCTAAACTCTCTGGCAGACCACCTAAGCAGAAATCTTCTGGTCCCACACGAGTGGCAGCTAGACCAAAGAACCTTCACCCTGTTAACTCAGAAATGGGGCACCCCAAAGGTCAACTTCTTTGCCTCCCACACCAACCATCAGCTCAGCAAGTTCTGCACCAGGGAGCATCACTGCATGGCTTGGAAAGTGGATGCCCTGTCCTTCCTCTGAGTCAACCTCTTGGTCTCTGCATTTCCCCCCACTATCTCTCATCACCAAAGTACTTCTCAAAATAAGGGAGGAAAAACCATGGACAATTCTGATTGCTCCAGATTGGCCTCATCAGCACTGGTACCCACTGCTGCGCAGTCTGTCCCCATTGCCACCATGGCATCTCCCCCAGACCCCAATCCTCCTGACCCAGAGGGTAGGAGAATTCATGCATCCCCAATTACAGACCCTCAATTTGGCAGCCTGGCTTATTCCCTGACTTCGGATCAATCTATCAACCTCAGTAAACTGGTTCTAGATGTTATACGTGAGGCCAGACACCCTAGGAAAGTCTTATGCTGACAAATGGAAAAAGGTTCTGCACCTGTATTCAGGCTAAAGGAGCCAATGTGGCACAGTCATCCCTACCTCTCATCCTGGATTACCTAGCTGACCTCCTACACAGTGATCTCTCTTTTTCCTCTATTAAAATTCATGCCACTGCATCTCTGTTCATTTCCACAGCGAGCAGCCCCTTTTCTCACACCCTCTGATCAGACAGTTCCTAAGAGGGGCTAGCAACTTGAGGCCACCCAGAAGAGCACCTACCCCAGCTTGGACCTTAACTTTTTATGGAAAAGCTCACCCTGCCCCCCTTTGAGCCAGCATCTTCAGCAGAGTTAAAGTTTCTCTTCTGGAAGACAGCTTTTCTTTTGGCTATCACTTCAGCCAGAAGCATCTCCCGAGCTACAAGCACTCATGGCTGTAGAGCCCTTCATCATCTTCCATGCTGACAGGGTCTCCCTCAGGACTAACCCATCCTTCATGCCCAAGGTAGTGTCAGTGTGGCTCTCAGCCATTCCATTCATTTGCCCACTTTTTTCCCTAACCCACAAAACAAGGGGGAAAGGATCCTGCACTCTCTAGATGTGTACATACAGCTCAGATTCCATCTAGACAAGATTAAATCAGAGACTGATCAATTACTGGTCAGCTTTGCGGCAGGGGCAGAGGGCAAAGCCATCTCCAAACAAACCATTTCCAAATGGATAGCACATTGCATCCATTTCTGTTACAAGCAACACTGAAAACCTCCCCCTAAAGGGGTCAGGACTCATTCTACCAGAGCAGCCTCCACCTGTGCAGCTTTCCTCAGAGGAGTCCCCACCAGGGACATCCTGGAGGCTGCCACCTGGACATCTGTTCACACTTTCACCAAGCATTACCATTTGCCTATCTTCTCCAAATCCAGGGCAGGCTTTGCCACTGCAGTCTTGCAGGGCATCCTAGCCAGCCCTTAGTCTCCTTTACTGCCTCCACCCTTTTCCTTAGCATTGGGAATCAACCCAAATGTGATGACTGAAACAGTGAAACACAAAGTACATAGTACAGTTGTGTACACTTACCATAAATGTAGATGTTCGAGTGTATTCACTGTTGCAGTTTCGGTTTCCCTCCCTCCATCCCCCTCTTCTTTCTCTCTCTCTCTCTCTTTCTCTCCTTACAAGGAACATTTTGGGATTTACTGTCTACTGGTGGGGTTCTTTCACCATATCCTGGCTCCCTCTTGGGGGCTCCTGACAGGGCAAGAAAAACTGGTGTAATGGCATCACATCAGCTGCCTTACTTTATACTACTGGCAACCTGACATCAGTCCTGAAGTGACAGCAATTGATGCAGAAATACTAAGCCTCTGGTATTTAGGCTGGCTGAGCGCTACCCTGGCAGGGATAACCCAAATGTGATGACTGCAACAGTGAATACACTCGAACATCTACATTTATGGTAAGTGTACACAACTGTACTTTCTAGATTCTATTAGAAACTCTACCAGTGCTGGTCTTTCATTTAGGACCCCCTATTTCTTTCTGTTTGCCTATACTCTGATATTAGTCCTTGATAGGGAAGGCAATTTCTAACCTTCAGTTCAAATAAATTCTTGGCATTTTCCCATTCTGTTATCTTTCCCTTTCTAGTTATTTGCCAGTTTTCTTCAGTAAATTCCATCCCTCTCTTGCCTATTATCTGTATCCCTAAGCACAGTCATCCCTATCAGCAGAATTTTTGTTAACTTTAGCCTGTCTGTGTGACTACCAATTTAGAACATGTGTTCTATTAGGAAGAAAAAACTTCGATATTTGAAAATGTACATAGTTCTGTGTGTTATTATTACATTTATAGGTTTTAGGGGGGGTTGGGGGGGTTCTGTTTGACGGCTTTCAAAAAAAACAATGTTATGCAAGATGTGGCATAAGCTCAAATGGATATGACAAGAAACAACTGTTTAAAAGACCAACCTGCCGAACAGTATATGTATGTAACATAAAAGTTGGAATCAGACATTTAACAACAAAGCAGTTATACATAAAAGGTGGTAATAATTATATAAGAAAATGATGCTTTCTGTAATGTCTTTCAGTATGAATGGTCTTACAGATAAATATAAAAAAGAAAGACTAGTGAACTATATTAAAAAATGTAGAGTGGAAATAGCTATGCTACAGGAGACGCACCTGGAAAGAACTCAACATGTGAATTTAATAAAGAAGGGTTTTCAGGATGATTATTCATCAGAATGTCTGGGGCAAAGGAAAATAGTGATGGAAGAGGGGAAAATAAGATAATGGAAGATTTGTAGTACTAAAGGGCTACTGGCAAGGGAGGATGATTAAACTGGCATGCTTTTACATTCCACGTAAAACTGCTGTAATGGAGCTTAAGAAAATTCTGGTAGAAATAATCTCTGTAATACATACTCTTTAATAAAAGGGAAAAAAATGCTCTCCAGGTCCAAGAAGGAGCAGGTGCCTAATTCAAAGCAATCTCTCCTTACCATGAACAAGCAAATAAGAGCAGTAGTGCAATCCTCCAAAGCAAACTTTGAGTCCAAACTGGCCACATCTACTAAAGACAGTCGTAAGGCCTTCTTCACATATGTCCAAAGTCCCAAAGGAAGCACTCAGATCAGCTCGGAACTGGTGGTCAAGGACACCACATACACAAATGCCATAGATATAGCCAACCTGCTGGCAGACAGGTTAATTGAAATCTTCACCTCTTTGTGTCCCCAATCTGTAATTCAGGACATCCCCACACCCGCCCCCCTCCCCTTATCTCTAAGAAGCAAGTCATCACTGCCCTCTCAAAGGCAAAAAATACAGCCTCCATGGGACCCAATAACATCCCAGGCTGCACCCTACATGAACTCAGGCAGGAATTTGCAGCACCATTAGGCACCCTATTCAACCAAAGCCTGAGTACTGGCTTCATCCGAGCTGAGTGGAGGACAGGCACTGTCATTCCTTTGTACAAAAGTGGAGGGTTGACTGATCCAGGAAATTATAGACCCTTCAGCCTAACTACCTTGATCTGCAAGGCCATGGAACGGATTATCATGGACCTTGTTAACAAGGACATTGGCAACCTTCAAACACTCAATCCCACTCACTTTGGTTTTGTCAAAGGGAGGTCATGCCTGTTAAATTTGGTTGACTTCTTTGAGACAGTCACCAAAGTCATAGACGAGGGGAAGACTGTGCACACTGCCTAGCTTGACCTGGCCAAAGCCTTCGATACTATTCCCCACTCTGGTATAATAGATAAACTCTCAAGTAGGCATCAATCTATATGTTGCCAGATGGCTAGCAAACTGGCTCACTGATAGAACCCACCTAGTCAAAATAGGGGAAGCCACCTGAAGCAGTAGACCTGTAATGAGTGGTGTACCCCGGGGATCAGTCTTGGGGCTTGTTTTGCTTGGGATGTACTTTTCTGAGGTGCAGGCCAAAGCCAGTGGACTGTGGCTGACCAAGTTTGCAGGTCACTGCAAGCTGAGTGCTGTCATCAATTCCCCTAGTGATGTGAACATCCTCCAAGAGGGTCTCACCCAAACAAATGACTGGTGCCCTAAACATGACCTCAAACTGAATTCCAAAATATGCATCATCATCCCCTTTGGGGAGAGTGATGTCTCCACAAATTATCACATTAATAACAAGGTCCTAAGCATGCAATCAGTCATGAAGGACTTAGGCACCCAGGTTGATAGCAAACTGACTTTTGACCACCATATATTGCCTCTTGTACGGAAAGCTTTCTATATGGCCCACCTCATTAGTAAGGGTATCTCATCCAGGGACAAGGAGGGCATAAAATCTCTGTATTCTACCCTTATAACACTCATTATTGAGTACAGTACGCCATTTGGAGCTGGAGAGACCACAGAGGTTCTTCACCAGGAGAATCCAGGGCCTCAAGCATCTACCCTACACAGGGTAAAAGCCCTGTCCCTCTACTGTGTCTCATACATACTCCTCAGAGGCGACCTTTGTCTGGCATACAAAGCAATCTCAGATCCCGCCTTGATGGGACTGCTGCATATCCACAAGTCAAGCTCCACTCGAGTAACCCACATATGCAATATCAACCTGGTCTGTGACAGCAATAGGACTTGTTGGCAGGACAGATTTTTGTCCCAGAGACTCCCCTTATGTGGAATAGACTCCCACTCCATGTCAAGCAGAGTACCTCATTAAACCTTTTTAAGCGCAACCTGGATAACTGGATGAGGAACAGAAAATACACCCCTGGGATTCCACCTATGTCCCTGCTGGACAGGGGCATCAGGTGCTGACTTGTCCGAACATGGGCTAAATTCTTGAATAGGCTTGGAAGGGCCTCAGGGCCAATAGCCTAGTAACTTCCTATGATCAGTTTTCAGCAAGGAATATTACTTATAGGTGGAGATTAGAATTTGGTTTGCAACAGTAAAGATGTGTCTAGGGCCTAGAATAGAAAACAACAAACCAGGGTAGATTTTTGAAGAAATTTATGGAAATGTTTGGTGTAGAAGACGTGAAATCAGTACTAGGAGTTCAGACTGAATTTACATATTGTCCACGATACAAAAACTAGGCTAAACTAGAATTTATATCTCACACGAACATGTGCATTTAATTGAAGGTCTTAAAATGCACCCAGAAAGTATTTCAGATCATGCAACAATAATAACTAAAATAAAAACACAAGGTAATGAAATAAAAATGAGACACTGGCACTTTCCAACCTATCTGCTGAAAAGAGAGGAATTTAAGGAATGGGTTTTGGAAAGAATTCAAGAGTTACTAGGGAAGATGGAAATTTCTTCTGAAAATATAACAAGGGAGTGGGATAAAATTAAAGTGAAGTTTAAAACTAGGGTGGAAATAAAGAAAGAGGAGATATGGCTAAGAAGTAACAATAATTATTTAGAGGGACTGACAGATGTTAAAAGTATTGCAAAATAGGGGGAATCTCTCAGAACAAGAGAAGGAGCAACTGCAGAACGCAAAACAGAAAATAGGGGATTAACTCGATAATATGCATGAGTTTAGAAAGATTACTGTTAAGCAACTGTTTTTTGATAATAATTCTAGAGTAGAAAAACTTTTAGCGCAACGACTTAGGCAACAGAAAGTGGAAAGGGCCGTCACCAAGCTTAGGGAGACTATAACAAGGAAGATAACAAGAAATCCTGTAAAAGTATTAGAAATATTTCAAAAAATTTATGAAAGTTCATATAAAGCAGAGAAATATGGAAATCAAGAAAAGGTACAAATAGAAATGTTTATGGAAGAATTACATTTGCCAAGATTAGAGGTAGATGAGGCTCAATTACTAACAGGATAGGAAGAGATGAGATAAAAATGGCTATGTATAACTAATACACAGGAAAGTCCCCAGAAATGAATGGTATTCCTGTGGATGTTTGGAAGCTAGGAGGGGAAAAAATTATAAAGATCTGGAAGGTTTTGTTTAACAGTATTTTAAGAGGAGAAGTACTAGCATCCTGGAAGAAGGCTGTGGTAATGGTAATACCTAAAGAGGGTCAAGATCCATTGGATCCAGCTTCATACAGGCCCATTTCGATACTAAACCATAATTATAAAGTATTTGTCTATAATGGCTAAAAGAATGGAAAAGTGATACCAAAACTGATAGACATGGATCAGTGTGTTTGTGTGGAGTAGAGGCAAACATTTGACAATATTAACAGAACACTGATGATCCAGAGGGAAGTAGAATGTTATTGGTTGGTCTTTAGGCAGAGAAAGCATTTGACAGAGTAGACTGGGGCATTTGCTTTCCCTGATACAATTATAAGGTTGATTAGAAGTATATATGAGGGGTCAGAGGTGGGTGGGGTCCTCTCTGATAATTTCTGCTTGAGTAGAGGAACTAGACAGGGTTGTCTGCTTTCCCATTTGTTGTTTGCATTATATTTAGAACCATTGGCGACGAAATAAGGGACTCAGAAATTCAAGTATATAATTGGTATGGTAGTCAGGAAAGCTGGCTGTATTTGCAGATGATATTATTTTATACATGACAAAACCAGAAAGGGACATTACAGTGTTGTGGAACATTTTAAGACCGTTTCAGATCTTCTCGGGATACAAAATTAGTGAAGCTAAAACAAAGGCAGTAGCGGTACATTATGTACCCACACACGAATGGTCCAACAGTAGCCATATTTATAGGGACATGATAAAATGAAGCATTTAGGAGTATTGATTAGAAATTACTCTATTGCGGCAGTTAAGGATATGTGGGAAGAGAATAAACAGAAGACAATACAAAAAACTGAGAAACTGGAAGCTTTGTTATATGGATGTGGATACTAAGATTCAAGCAATTAGTCCCTTTAGTCTTAAGCACAGGACAACATATTTTTATCAACCAGAGGAGAAGCTGTGGATAGCAATTAACAGTCTGGGAAGAGAAGACAGCAATGGTCTAGTGGGGATAAGCTGAATCTAATAATAGAACAAGGCAGACTAGGATTACCCAGTTTGAGGGGGTATTTAGGAGAGATTAAGATTTTGGATGCAGACCCCCAAAGGAGAACAACAGAAATCATACAGAGTATTATATTCATAAAATGGCAGGGAGTATACTAAGAACTAAACCAGCATGAGAATGGAGAAAAGAGATTCTGCTGATAGGGATGACTGTGCTTAGGGATACAAATAATAGGCAAGAGGAGGCTGGAATTTATTGGAGAAAACTGGCAAAGGAATCAATGTGTTATAGGTTCATAGGTAGGTACTAGGCTATCGCACGTAAGCCTAGCCAGCAAGGTTCCATAGCTTACGCCACCCAAGAAACTTATTTTCCTGTGCCACTGTCCAGCAGAGACACAGAAGTGATCCCTGGGGTGTATTTCCTATTTCCCATCCGCTCATCAAGATTTTTCTTGAAGAGTGCTAATGAAGAACTTTGCTTGACATAGATGGGTAGCTTGTTCCAGAGTATAGGAAGTGTCTGGAACAGGAATCTATCCCTCCAGTGTGTTCTGTTTATTGTGGTGACAAGGTTTAGGTACCTAGAGCGTGTAGCTTGGAGGGATTGGGATTTATTTAGGTATAGCATGTCCAACAGCTCTGGGTTTGACATAGCTTTATATGTTAGGCAGAGATCACCTCGGAGTAAGCGATATGCTATGGAGTAAAGCTGGAGTTTTTTGGGAGCAAATAACTAGAAGGGGAAAGATAATAGAATGGGAAGAGGCCAAGAATGTATTTGCAGGTTAGTGATTGCCTTCCCTATCAAGTATTGACATCGAGGTACAGGCAAAGAGAAAGAAATAGGTAGGCTCTAAATGAAAGACCAGCACTAGTAGAGTTCTTAATAGAATCAAGAATAGAGGCTGCCTTTAAAAAAGGAATAATTAGTAGAGCATATAAAATATTGCATGATAATTATAAGAATCAATCAGAGGAGCTTAGAAAGGATTGGGAAGAGAGATTTTATGAGCAATTCACAGAGACAATAGTGGGGGGGGTATGTGTATATCTTCCAAATATGCAACGAAGTCTGGAAGGTTTAGGATCTTTGGCTGGAAGTGCTTACTTAGGTATTTTTATACCCCAGGTAGACTCCAGAGAATTTTTCCTCAGGTGGATAGCAAATGTTGGAAGTGTGACAGGCAAGAAAGAGGTGGCTAGGAATATATTTTTGAGAGTGTAATGAGCTGTCCGAGTAGGGATTCCCCGCAAACCGCTCTGTCAAAGATGGTGGGTGAGCGGACTGGAATAACTGGGGAGATTTTTTTGAGCTATGATACAGAATCAGAATTGCCTAGACATAGTAAAGCCTTGCTGAGTCTAATTTTGGTGGGTGCCAAAACAGCAATTACTAGAAAATGGAAATCAAACTGTAGACCAACTTTACTAGAAGTGGTGACTATAGTAACATAGATAAAACAACTGGAATTGTGATCTTTAGAAAAGAGACGGAGCAAACTACATAGGAAAAAATGGGAATTGTGGTAACATTATATACAGAGAAGGAGCAAAGTTTGAGGCAGGATTTGAATGAGCAATATAATGCTTAACTGACAATGACTGGATAGATTATAAGTGATGTACAATATTTGCAACTACAGTTGTTTCAGTGGTGTCTGTGATATATAATGTTTGCAACTAACGTGGTGCCAATGTTTTCTTTTTCGTTTATATAAGACTGCCTATGTTGTACGTGACAATTTAATAAAGATGTTTATTGAAAAAAAAATATTCCAAGTCAGCACTAGAAGAGAGATTTTACCAATAGGGATGACTGCAATAGGGGTACAGAAAATAGGCATAAGGGGGGGCTGGAATTTACTGGAAAAAACTGACAAAGAAATTGAGGTATTGGGAGCAAGTAAAAAGAAAAGGAAAAGTAACAGAGTGGAATGAGACCAAGAAGTTTGAACTGCAGGTTAGAGACTGCCTTTCCTGCCAGGTACTGATATCAGAATACAAGCAAAGAGAAAGGGATGGGGGGAGTCCTAAGTGAAAGACCTGCTCTGGTATTTTCTAGTCAAATCTAGAACATAAACTGCTGTTAAAAAATGAGAAAAGTGGTACGGTATATAACATATTGCAGGTTAACTATGAGTCAGTTAGAGGACGTAAAATATTACAGAGACATAAAGCACTGGAATCCACAGGAGAAATCGTCTCTTTAATGTGCAAGTCAAAACTTCTGGCTACAGGCTTCTTCAGGCAACAAATAAAATTGAAAAACTTCAGTATGTATTTAAAACAAACTAACAAATCACATGCCCTAAATTAATTAAATTACACTTGTTCATGTAAATGTTTAAGCACAGGCTTTAAAGTGAAAACACCATTTAGTCTTGGTGGTATGTGTGCTCTCATTCTAACTATCCACAGCATCTCCTCATTTCCTGCAAGGAGTTTAATGTCACCTCCACGCAATGGTACATGAATAACCTTTAAAATCACAAATTTAAAA